>NC_066874.1:13302838-13457838 GCF_022985175.1 Labeo rohita | reverse complement strand
AGTAAGGGTTAGAAGCTAGCAATAACACGCTAAGTTGGACAGCATATAAGAGGAGAAGGTCCTGCCCAGTCTTCAGAGCTCTCTCCAAAGCAACACTTATTCCAAAACAAAACATTAACAGCCAGAGCAGAGTCTCATGAGAGATGCTGTCGTCAAAAGTAACAGTCAGTATCTGATATAGGGACCATCTGCACTGCACAATCTTAGGTTTTTTTACATTACGGACATTGCAGCTTATTGGTCAGTTTGCTCTGGCCACAGATGCAGTCCTCATACCTCCCTTCAGCAGGCCTATGGCATGCAGGTAAGCAGAGACTCTGGGCGTTTGTCTTCTCGTGTTTTTATTCATGGAATACATTGTATAACCTTTTCATTGCATAGCTTTTTTGGATTTTACTAAATTATCTTTAAAATGCAATACACTGAAAAAGGGACATTTATTTATTTGCTGAGTTTGCATATATGTATATTCAAGAACTTTTGCCCATGGATTGTTCATTAGTTTGTGATCATGCAGTGTGTGCTTTTTGCTAGACAAATGCGTTAGATTATGTACAAGCAGAGGTGGGTGAGTTTATTCGTCGGACAAGAGCCAACAAGAAAACATTAGTTTTATTAATAAATAATTAAAATTTCTTCTTTTTTCATAATTATTAGGTTACTTCTGCCAGTACTTTGTGGCAAAGTTGAGCGCAGAATATATATATTTTTGCACATGGATTATGTTCATTAGTTTATGATCATGCAGTGTGTTTTTTTTTTTTTAAATGTGTTTTTTTGCTAGACAAATGCGTTAGAGGATGTACAAGCAGAGGTGTGCGAGTTTATTCGTCGGACTCCTCAGGCTGACCTCCAGCTGGCAGCAGGAAGTGTGGCGTTAGAGCTAGTGTCAAGATCGCAGAAAGATGCCAACTTCTACCCTCAATGTTTATTTCTACAGCTGCTGGAGACTCGGTACCTCTGCTACAGGTTTGAACTCACCTGCTCAGCCCGTCTCCCATCTCCTAATGTTTTGTGTATAACTATGCTCATTGCCATGTTTTTGTTTTTATTTGTTTGTTTATGTATATTTTGGAAATGTAGCGTGTGCCCTGAACTGCTCTCATTGGCCATGGTGAAGAAAGATTTCCATCTCTGTCAGATTGCTTTCCAAATATTTTCTGACATTCCTGAAGCAGTTACCTGCGCTTGTCTCAAAGCTATTCTCAGGTGAGTTTTTTGCTCACCTACTGAAAAACATTAAGACCTCTACACCCTTAATAACTGAGACAAAATGCTGTATTTTTCAGAATATAAGTCACAGTTTTGTTAATCATCTGAAATGTGCTGCAGCTTTATATTCCAAAGTGACTTATTTAATGTCCAGCACACAAAACATGGGCGTAGCCCGCGCAAACATGCGTATGCAACATTAATTTTAGCATTGCTTACTTGAAATCAGTCTGTTTATCATTAGAACTAAAACGGAGTCAACCAAAAATAAAAAGTTTGTATGTAGGGATGTCAGTTATTGTGACCACTGTACCGCTATGGTGGTGTTCTAAACATACGTGCTGAAAGTACAAAGCCTAGTTTACATCATGTATCAAATGTTAGGCTGCATTATGAATATAGGAACATTTGGATTTATTAAATTAGACAGAGATATGTGAGCCCTGAAACAGTGCACTGGAAAACATGTTTTGTTGGATCAAAGTAAAACCGTTGCTTCAACTTACAAGTAATCAGTTTACTTTTTCTCAACTGAAAAAATTAAGTTTGATCAAATCAGTTTTCTGTAGTCAACTGAAACACAAATTTACTTGACTAAATTTATTTGGATTAACTTACAAATCTATTAAATACAAATATGAATTATTCTAAGTGAATTACTAATGAACTAAATAAAATTATACTAAATATATTAAATGAAGCTTTTTGTGCTCTTGAGTCAAACATTTTAAAATGTTTACATCACAGTGAAATCTTCAACACTCACTGACATATTTTCCACTTTTAGCATTGCAAAGAAATTTAGAAAGAAAGTTAGTTACTAGTGTAAATTGCTTTTGAACTGCATGGTTTAAAGCATAACACAGAACATTCATCCAAGAAATTTAACATCCATGTGCCATTGGGGGGAAAAAAAAAAGCCACTCCCATTTCCAATGAACTTGCATTGACTTGAAGAAAGAAAAAGAAAAAAAAAAAAAAAAACAGTCTCTCACATGTGGACAAATTTAAAAATACATTAGAATGTAAAGTTAACATTATAAACTCTTCAATACATTTTACAGTTCTCCTGATATTTAGAGCTTTTTTTAACCACAACATATTTTATAATGAAACCTGAAGACTGACTTTCCCTCCAGTGACAGTCCATTTAACCAAAATTTAGAAGATCCAGAAAAGTCATAAAGGCATCATAAAATGTATGTGTTTGTGAATAAAAGCAAATTAATCCGATAAAAAAAAATAATAATAAAATAAATCTGTGTATCATATAAAGCGATTGTATCACTTCACAAGAAAAAGAAACCACTCAATTCTTATAGAATACTTTTAAAACACCTTTATGACCTTCTAGAATATTCAAGTTTTGGTTACCTGAACTTTTAATGGATGGACCGAAACCTCTCCAAAACCAAAGGTATGGAACAAAATGAGGGTGAATATATCACAGATTTTTCTTTTTTGAGTAAATTAACTCTCAAAGTCTCTGTCCATCTGTAAAAACAAACAAAGTTTCCTTCTGTGCCAAGCATGGTTGCTGCTTTTTGTACTTGCAGAATATCTTTTATCACCACCTCTGAAGTGTTTTCCTGCTTTGAGAGATTTTGAGAAAAAGAATTGGGATTAGTTGTAGTATACGCATGAATGTCTGAGATAAATACCTTAATTAACATTGAGGTATTTATTGTCCAGGTATTGGCTGGTATGGGTCTGTTATATTTATTGGTACAGATGGTATAGTGCATAAATTGATAAAGTGCAGTAAATAGCAACTGGCCTTGGAAAAAAAATAGCACTTACAGTTCTCCTGTGACTTGATTGCATCTCCGAACTGTTGTGAAAAGTCAATAAAAAACATCTCTCTTAAAAAAAATAAATAAATAAGACAATGTCAGCCATCTGGATTGAAGGAAAATAAATGCAAAGACAAGTAAAGAGTAATACACATGAAGTATTCAAGCAAGCAACCGGACCAGTAAATACAACATAAAGATGCAAATTGACTTAACAGTAATAAGAAATACTACTAAATAAACTAACCAAATGTTTGAAACAATAAATCTCTTTACGTTATGAATTAAACATACATATTTTTCTTTTAAAGTTTGATTAATGACAGGGACAGCAGGGAAGCTGCTTTAACTTTAAACCTGAATGCATGGATCCAATATATTGATTTACATGTAATTTTCTCCCAAAAGTTTATATTTGCTTAAGACATAACAGACTGTGTTATGATAATACTTTGTAAAGATGGACATTTTCGACATGTGTTGTGTATAATTGACTGTTCAAAATGGCAGACGACAATGCTGACAGGGGGTCTCAGTGTACACACTTCAGGTGCGTGAGCGTAGAGAGCTGCTTTGAGATGAACAACCACCGCTTTGAAAAGATCAAATGTCAAGAAATTTACTCAATCTGGCCAATGAAAGATGCGTGGATGTGACAAAACACCCATTAAGCAGTTAACTTAGACAAAATAATCATGTACATGTGGTAACAATAAGCTTAGTGGTAACAATAAACTTAAACTTATTTGTATAATTACTCACCCATAAAATGGAATTGTGTGTCAGGTGTGATGTTGATGCGGGGAAACAAAATGGTGGTCAATCAGAAAATTCTCAACCCAGACATTGATAATGTCAGTGGTCACATGGTTTTCACAGAATGTAATTTTTATTTGAAGCAAATAGTTTAAATTACACCAACAAAACTTAGTTTTACTTCCAGTTAACTAAATTCAATTCAATTCAATTTATTTGTATAGCGCCTTTCACGATACATACAACTTTACAGCAAATTAAAGTTTTTACAATATATTTAGTAGTAGCTTACTAGTGGTGACTGTCAAGTTGATGTACATATGGCAGAGATTTATGGTAAAGATCAATTAAATAATTTACTTCAGCTCAATGACAAGACAGAAAAGTAAATTTAAGTCGGATCGGATAAAATGTTCTTTAGCCTAACGACAAGGCATCTGCACTTTTTTTCAGTGTGGTTTTAGTTTTGCAGTAAACTTGGTTAAGGTTTGGCCTTTAGGCCCTTTACAGTAGGCTAAATGTTATTTATAATGAGTGCCATTATACTGTTTATAGTGTTTGTAAATATTTAATTTACCAGTAGTTTACCTTATTTCTGTATGGATTAGCATGCGCCCTGCAACTTGTACATCGATTCAACAATGCAGTTTTGTCCTGGTGAAAATTATACTAAGGTACAACTTATTTTCTGGAAAATATGGTAACCTAGAAGGACTAAGCTTTTTGTGTTTTAGTTTTATTGCACAAATGCCCTTTATAAATAACTGATGTCTTTTTTGTTTTTTGTTTTAAATCCTTTGTCTGACCAGTACTCCAGACTCTGAGATGGAGACTGTGAATCTTGACACAGGCAGTGTATTGTTCATGAAAGAGCTGACTCAGGCACAAAGTCGTTCAGATGAGGAGGGTGGGCAGTTGAACGGCATTTGCCCCACTGCACTAGAGAATGATGTCTCTGAAACCCCTGTCAACAAGCTACAAAGAGATCCCTTGTCACTGGATATGAGCTGTCCTGTGGGGTTACACAAGGGTGCCCTTCTGTATCCTTCACCCTTACTGGTTTATAAAAAAAAATGAAGAAAAAAAACTTATGCCTTTTTTGTGTTTTTGATGCATGTTTTCTTTAACCTGACTGATAGAAATGAGGTTCTGCAGACAGCATACAGTGACAGACCCCTGCTGCCACATCTAAAAGATCTCACAGTTCCACAGGTCATAGTGAGTATCTGACAAAATAACACATCTAGCCTATATTGAGTTTACAGCGTCCTGTTATTTAGTCCCCCAAATTGTGGTGCAGAGGTAGATGCCTTACTAACTTTTTTATAGGCCCATTGGAAAAAAATAGTCTTTGATGACCTGTTCTTAATTCACGTTTTTGTTGTTGTTGTTGTTTTAGGTCTTTTTACAGTATCTAAGGTTCCTTTATTTTAAATATTCTCATGATGCCCACAAACAAATCCAAGATTTACGGACCCCAAGTATTTCTCAGGTCTGTTACCAGATTGTGAATATTATTTTAAACATTGACTATTGCTGCTATCTCTCTAAAGTGCCTTTTTTTTTTTTTTTTTTTTTTTTTTATAAAGATCATAGACTGGGTTTGCTTACTACTAGATGCTCATTTCACTGTCTTGGCTGTGGCACCCGAAGCCAAAAGATTAGTCTCTGATCTTCACAAGTTTGTGAGATCACAGGTAGGGCATGTTCCTTATTGCTGATAAAAAAAAAATGACAATGTGTTTCATTTTATAAAACTCAAATTACAATATAACATTTCTTGCAACCCTTTTCAGGTAAAACTGTATGCTGAACTGGGCAAAATTGAGGGAAGTCTGCAAGTGCTTAAAACTTCCAAACAATCTGAAGATTTTGGCATGTATGGAGTACAAGTAATTGAGCTCTTTTAGATTACTTGTGCAGATTATTTTTAATAAAATGCTGGTGATGTGCCCAGATTTCTGCCTGTATTTGACTTATTTTCTTAGTTTGTTTTTAGAGATGTTTGAAATTCTTTCAGCTTTAAAAAAAAATTAATAAATCTAAGTATTATGAAATGACTGCAGTAAAGCTTTGCAGGTTATCATTCATTCTGTGTTGTTTTTCATGTCTGTACAAACAAGCTGATATTGATGCAAAAGAGGACCGTACTCTGAATCTCTACTTTTATTCAATTCAGTTCAAGTTTATTTGTATAGTGCTTTTCACAATATAAATCGTTGCAAAGCACCTTTACAGAAAATATATTAAAAAAAAATACAATATATTTAGTAGTAGTGTATATATATATGTGTGTATACATATGTGTATAATATATATTCGCATTTTGTGTTGGTGGATCGTAACCAGATTGTAAGTACTGCTTCAAAAGGCAAAAGAAGAAACAGGAGCAAGAGCCAAAAAACAGAGTAGGCAATTCATAGAAAACTGTAGAAACCTCAAACAGCCTGATCAAAAGTTTAAGACTATCGCCCAAAAAACCCACAACAGAGCTAAAAGTGCCAAAAAAAGGACTCAATAATGAGTAGCCCCACCACTCTTGCTGATTAGTTAAAGCATTCATTTTGGTATGCTTTATGCGACTGTTTCCAGGAAGCTGGTGGGAATGTGTGTCCATGTGGTGAAGATGGATTCACGAAGGGCATCCACAATCTGGAACTGACGTTTTTTTTTTTTTTTTTTTTTTTGTAAACTTCCCTTGCCATCCATCCCCAAACATTCTCAATGCAATTTAGATCAGGGGAACACACAGAAAGGTGCAAAAGAGAGACGTTATTCACCTTCGTCAGGTGGACGTTGTGAAGTGCAGCGTTGTCCACAAAGCCAAGACTCAGTCATTACCGCACAGACAAGAGCCCTCAGTCAAGAGGGATGCCCACTGCAACAGGTCCACAAAGCCAGCGGCCATTTGACGCCCCAAAACAACCTGAAGCTCCATTTTCCCATTGAAGGAAAAAGCACTCCAGATCATGATGGAGCCTCCTCTGCTGTGCCGTGTAGAAAACATCTCTAGTGGGATCTCTATGTCATGCCAGTAATGTTAGAAGCCATCAGGACCACCCAGGTTAATTTTTTTTCTCGTCAGAGAATGAAACTTTCATCCAGCTTTCAATGGCCCATGTTTGGTGCTACCTTGCAAATTCCAAACAGGCAAGTTTGTGGCATGGGAGGAGATGTGGCCTTTGAAGACGTCTTTGTTCTTGAATCCCTTCTATTGCAGATGCTGCAGTCAGCATCAGTAAGGGCCTCAATTTGGGTCGAGGATCGGTCTGTGCCTTCACGGACAGCCTGTCAGATCCTCCGGCTCAATACAGGTGAATTTTCGTTGGGTCAACCACTTGACTTTTTTTTTAACTCTCAGGATCTTTTGAGTAATGTAAAATGGCTGTCTTACTGTGTCCAATCTCGGCAGCGATGGCGCATTGCAGCTCAACAATCCTGCCACATTCAAAGACAGAAAGCCTTTTTGCCTGTGTGTTATGTTATTAAAAAGTATTATGTTTAGATATATAGAAACAGACATAATTCACAATTGAGATATGTATTTTTGTATTATATATACAGTAGTCAACATTTGAAGTGGATCAAAAAAGTTAATCACAATTGTCCTTAGACAAGAATGGGTATTTTTTTGGTTTTAGGAAAACTTTGAAAGGGTTTGATCTACTTAAAATGCTGACTACTGTGTATATATATCGGGAGAGCTGGGTGAGTTGAGCCAGATTTTACATGTGTGTTTAAAGCGTGCACATGACAGTACTCAGTTAGGATGTGGTGCGTCTTTGGGAATAATTACTTGTATGTGATAACAGTTAAAAAAAGAAAAACAGCCTGCAATTGACCTTACAGAATTGGACTAATAGTATTCAACAACCAACTTATAAATGTTGCAGGGAAATACAATTTCATAACTTCAAGTTACCTTACCCCAGGCCTTTTGGCTCAAATTACCCCCACTCCATTTTAACAAATATGTATCGTCCAGCATTTTAGAGCTAACATCACGCTAACAGTATAGTCTCATATTATAACTTCCTAAAGCACAAATACATATGTGATATTTTTTCAGATTTGTCTGTAATTGTTCAGACACAAGAAGCATGAGTCCTTGAACATAGCCTATAAAAATTACTTTGAACAGCGAAGAACTTTTTAATTGTCTATTCTCTGTATTGTTAGTGTTATATTTCATGTTGTTACCACAGACAACTATAGTTGCCACAGTTTAGAGTTGTCATTTTCCTTTTGTAATTTTTTTTGTTCATGTTCTATTTCTCAATGACAAGCAAACAACCAAATAAAAGTATTTCTCAAGCAAACAACCAAATAAAAGATTTCAAGAAAGAAAAAAAAAACCTACTCACTTCCTTACTGTCACATGAGGCTGTCAACTTCCTACTCCTACTTCCAGGAAGCATGGCGAAGGCAAACCCTCCCAAAAAAAGATAATTTTCATGTTACTAATAAGTAGTTTTTGTTGACACACACACACACATATACATATATATATATATATATATATATATATATACAGTGTACATTAAGGTCTGTAGAATCATCCAACCAAAACAAATCTTACAAGTGAGCTATAGTTTTTTATATACATAGTCAAAAGTCCAAGCAGCAAATAACTTGTCAGTACATATATACTGGGAAAATGGGGTATACTGTGCTAATAGGTTATTAAATGAAGGTTATTGGTCTTGTTTAGCGCTTTTGGGGAGAAGAGAGATAGAAAAGGGGAGTGAGGAGGACACGTATGACATAACTTCCCATTCCAAATGTCTTTCATAAAAGAAATTGCATGCATTATTTTTTATTTATTTTATTTTATTTATTTTTGGTTATATAGATGTCTTTTTTTTTCATTTTTTTTTTTATTTTTTTTTTTTACATTTTTATTCATTTATTTTCATTTACCTTTTTGATACACAATGCCCTGTTGGGGCAACTTAATGGCTGCACCTTGTTCTGCACTATGTTCCACCACTTTAAGACAATGGATATGTTGTTTGTTGTGTTTTCATATTCATTTACATTTAGACATTTAGCAGACGCTTTTATCCAAAGTGACTTACAAAAGAGGACAATGGAAGCATTTAAAATCAGCAAAAAAAAAAAAAAAAAAAAAAAAAAGCAATAACATGCAAGTGCTATGACAAATCTCAGTTAGCCTAAGTACAGCAGCAGTACACATAGCAAGGGTTTTTGTAAAATTATATAATGCATAAAAATAAAACAGATATTAGGAAAAAGATAAAGCAAGCTAGTGTTAGAGGCCTTACAAAAAGAAAAGAAGCTAGTATTAATTTTTATAAAGAAAACAAGCAATAAGTAAGTGAATAGAGTATAAGTCTAAAAGGGCAAGTATTTTTTTTTTTTAAAGAATATAATTATTATTATATGCTAGAGTTAGAGGGTCAAATAAAGTTGGAAGAGATGTGTTTTTAGCCAATTTTTGATGATGGCTAAGGCTGTTCGGATTAAGTTGGGCTTGTCATTCCACCAGGAGGGTACATTTAATGAGAAAGTCCATAAAAATGATTTAATAATGCACCGTTCACTTGCAGAATGCAAGCTTCTAGAGCGCACATAAGTCTGAAGTAATGAATTTAGGTAAAGGGGTCCAAGGCCAGTGGTGGTTTTGTAGGCAAACATTAATGCCCTGAACTTTATGCGAGCAGCTATTGGTAGCCAGTGCAAACTGATGAAGAGAGGTGTGATGGGCATTCTTTTCGGCTTATTAAAAATTAATCTTGCAGCTGTATTCTGGATTAATTGTAGAGGTTTGATAGAACTGGCTGGAAGACCTGCCAAAAGAGCATTGCAATAGTCTAGCCTGGACAGAACAAGAGCTTGAACAAGGAGTTGTGAAGCATGTTCCGAAAGAAAAGGCCTGATCTTCCTGATGCTGTCCAAAATGCAGCAGCTAGAGTTCTTACTAGAACCAAAAAGTATGATCATATTAGCCCGGTTCTGTCTACACTGCACTGGCTCCCTATTAAACATCGTATAGATTTTAAAATCTTGCTAATTACTTATAAAGCCCTGAATGGTTTAGCTCCCCAGTACCTGAGTGAGCTCTTATCGCCTTATAGTCCCTCACGTCCGCTGCGTTCTCAAAACTCTGGCAATTTGATAATACCGAGAATATCAAAATCAACCGCGGGCGGCAGATCTTTTTCTTATTTAGCACCCAAACTCTGGAACAATCTACCCTACAATGTTCGGGACGCAGACACACTCTGTCAGTTTAAATCTAGATTAAAGACCCATCTCTTTAACCTTGCTTACACATAACAAATCCACATTCTTATAATTCAAATCCGTTAAAGGATTGTTAGGCTGCACTAATTAGGTCAACCGGAACCGGGAACACTTCCCATAACACCCGATGTACTCGGTGCATCGTCAGAAGAATGGCATCTACGCTAATATTAGTCTATTTCTCTCTTATTCCGAGGTCACATTAACCACCAGATCCAGTCCGTATCCAGATCAGATGGTCACTGCAGTCCCCCGGATCCAGTCCGAACCCAGCCCAGACGGTGGATCAGCACCTAGAGACGACCTCTACAGCCCTGAATGTCAGCGGAGTCCACATCAACTAGATGAGCCCCAGAGACGGATCCACATTAAAGACCACATCACCTAGACGGCTGTCGGCACAAGACCACGGGAACTTTGGCCAGAGGAGAACTGGCCCCCGGCCGAGCCTGGTTTCTCCCAAGGGTTTTTTTTCTCCATTTGTCACCGATGGAGTTTTGGTTCCTTGCCGCTGTCGCCTCTGGCTTGCTTAGTTGGGGACACTTTCTCTTAACACAATATTGCATTTTATTTTATTGTTTTTGATTAACTACCTTTACCTATAATGTGAGTGTTTAATGTTGCCTTTGGCATTGTTGATGTACTGTTTCCTATTTAATACTGTACAGCCGCCTTGTCACAATTCTGTATTGTTAAAGGCGGTATATAAATAAAGGTGACTTGACTTGACTTGACTGATGTTGAATAAAGCTAATCTGCAGGACCAAACAGTTTTAGCAATGTGGTCTGAGAAAGTCAGCTCAGTTTTTGGCTGTTTTTGAAGGAGTTATGGTTGATTTGCTGGATGGTGAAATTGTGATGAAACAATGGATCCACAAACAGTTCTGTCTTGGCAAGGTTGAGTTGAAGGTGTTGGTCCTTCATCCAGCAAGAAATTTCTGTTAGACAAGCTGAGATCCAAGCAGCTATCATCGGATCATCATGAAAGGTAGAGTTGAGTGTCATCAGCATAGCAGTGATATGAAAAGCCATGTTTCTGAATGACAGAACCTAGTGATGCCATGTAGACAGAGAAGAGAAGTGGTCCAAGAACTGAGCCTTGAGGTACCCCAGTAGCTAGATGTTGCTGCTTGGATACCTCACCTCTCCAAGATACCTGTCTGAGAGGTAAGATTCAAACCATTGGAGTGCGGTTCCTAAGATTCAATTCAATTCAATTCAAATTTATTTGTATAGCGCTTTTCACGATACATATCGTTGCAAAGCAGCTTTACACCAAATTGACATTTTTACAATATATGTAGTAGTAGCTTGATGTACATACGGCAGAGATGTGTGGTAAAGATCAATTAATGACGTAATCAAACAGACAAAGAACACTATAAATTAGTAGCAGAATTCGGTAGTTCTGTATGTTTTCAGGGTTGGCATCATCTGAAGTCCTCTGTGGGGTTGGCATCATCTCTTCTTAAGTGTTCTGGATCCACACTGGAGCTTGAGAATTCCTAGTTACCATGGGATGTCAATCCCATGGCAGAAACAGAGAACAATAGGAACATAATTAGCGTAGCTGCTGTTCAAACTAAGAAAAGGAAGATTTGTTAAACCAGAGCTAAAAGATTAATAATGAACATTTGATCAGATATAGCTGCAGGAAAAGTTTATGAGATGCATTATTTGAATGCTTGGCTAAAAAGATGTGTCTTTAATCTAGATTTAAACAGAGAGAGTGTGTCTGAACCCCGAACGTTATCAGGAAGGCTGTTCCAGAGTTTGGGTGCCAGATGTGAAAAAGCTCTACCTCCTTTAGTGGACTTTGCTATCCTAGGTACTACCAACAGTCCAGAGTTTTGTGACCTTAGGGAGCGTGATGGATTGTAGCGTGGTAGAATACTAGTTAGGTATGCAGGAGCTAAACCGTTAAGTGCCTTATAGGTAAGAAGTACTATTTTATAGCTGATACGGAACCTAATAGGTAGCCAGTGCAGAGACTTTAAAATTGGGGTAATATGATCATATTTTCTTGACCTGGTAAGGACTCTAGCAGCTGCATTTTGGACTATCTGTAGCTTGTTTATTGAAGATGCAGGACAACCACCTAGTAGTGCATTACAATAGTCCAGTCTAGAGGTCATGAAAAAGCTCTACCTCCTTTAGTGGACTTTGCTATCCTAGGTACTACCAACAGTCCAGAGTTTTGTGACCTTAGGGAGCGTGATGGATTGTAGCGTGGTAGAATACTAGTTAGGTATGCAGGAGCTAAACCGTTAAGTGCCTTATAGGTAAGAAGTACTATTTTATAGCTGATACGGAACCTAATAGGTAGCCAGTGCAGAGACTTTAAAATTGGGGTAATATGATCATATTTTCTTGACCTGGTAAGGACTCTAGCAGCTGCATTTTGGACTATCTGTAGCTTGTTTATTGAAGATGCAGGACAACCACCTAGTAGTGCATTACAATAGTCCAGTCTAGAGGTCATGAATGCGTGAACTAGCTTTTCTGCATCAGAAGCAGGTAACATGTTTCGCAGCTTGGCAATGTTTCTAAGATGGAAGAATGCTGTTTTTGTAACATCCCCTTTGCCAATAGGGTTGACAGGAGGATCTGGTGGTTAACAGTGTCAAAAGCAGTGGACATTTAAATTTGATATTGAAGGAGCACATACAACAAATTTGCCCACCGTATTTGCCGCAAATTCAAATAAGATTTTCATAGGACACTATTTACATAGGACACTATTAAGATGACTATATGCATGAAACCTTTCAGAAATTGTTTTGACAGCATCCTCATTTTACAGCATTTTTACACAAGTGCCTAAAATATCGTGAAGGTATCTTGAAGCGTCTTATAAACATCTTGCCACAGTTTTTCTGGATTTAGTCTGTCTCAGTTTGTTCTGTTTCTTCATGTCATTCCAGACAGACTGGATGATGATGAGATCAGATCTCCGTGTGGAGCACTCTCACTGGATTATTACAGGGGTTGGACAGTGAAACTGAAACACCTGGGTTTAGACCACAATTAGTATGCCGTTTGGCCTCCTTTTGCAGCCAATACAGCATTATTTCATCTTGGGAATGACAAATACAAGTCCTGCACAGTAGCCAGAAGGATTTTGAGCCATTCCTTTCACAGAACAGTGGCCAGGTCACTATGTGATGTTGGTGTATGAAAACATTTCCTGACTCGCTCCTCCAAAACACCCCAAAGTGGCTCAATAATATTCAGATCTGGTGACTGTGCAGGCCATGGGAGATGTTTAACTTTACTTTCATGTTCATCAAATCACTCTTGTCACCAGTCTTGCTGTGTGTATTGGTGCATTATCATCCTAATACACGGCACCACCTTCAGGGTACAATGTTTGAGCTATTGGGTGCACATAGTCAACCTTCACACTCTGCTCTTATTGGTGGAATGTGCGATCAGTAAAGACTGGCCACCAGGCTGCATAAATATAGCCATGAAACCTCCAACACTATATTGGCCAGTGTTTCAGTTTCATTGTCCAACCCCTGTACATTTAATGGCAAAGTGAATGTTTGGAAAAGTAAAAACTGATATTTCCTACTGACACACTACAGCTCTGTCTCTCCTTTGGCTTGTTCCCTTTATCAGGGGTCGCCACAGCGGAGTGATCCGCAAAGCCGATTTGGCACGTTTTATGCCGGATGCCCTTCCTACTGACACACTACAGCAAAAGATAGAAATAACTGACAAAACCATTTTTTAGCTGGTGAACATACAGGTGTAAACCAACTGGAGCTTGTTTATTAAGCATACAGAACAATAAAGCATCACAATAATCTAACCTTAAGGTCAAGAGCACATGAACTAACATTTTTGCATTTTGAAAGCATATGTCATAATTTAGATATAGTTTTAATATGGAAAAATGCAGTTTTACAAATGTTAGAAACGTGGCTTCCAATGTAAAGATTGCTATCAAATGGTACACCCAGATTCTTAACTGATGATGACAAACAGAAGGAGCAGCCATTAAGTGCTAGCTAGAGTTTTTTGGTCTAATAATTAACACCTGTTTTTTTTTTCTTCCTTAGAATTTAGCAGTAGAAAATTACTAGTCATCCAGTTTTTTATATCAGCTATGCCTTGCGTTAGCTGGAATGTTTTTCTCTAATTATATAGTTGTGAGGATACTGCCCTTTTTAGTTTTGTGAGTTAAAAGTGGAAATTTGAGTGGAATTGTTTAGCTGTAATAAAAATGTAGATCAAATTCTGATAACGTTTCCCAGAATTGGGACTGGATTGCGAGCTGCCTAAAGATTTCCACCACAAGTTTGATAAGATCACATTGGAAATCTTGTACTGAAATTGAAATTTTGGTTTAAAACAAATGTAATGCTGGAAGAGCATGGGTTTTAGTTAACTTTATTTAACGTTTAAATAACTTCACAAATCAATGGCATTGTAAACAGCCAAGAAACCCCTCCATCTGACTCTGGGACTGTAGGACAGTATTGTATACTATTTTTCTTGGTTTGAATGGTCTTAACTCTACTACTCTCTTTTCTTGTGTTCTTCTGTTTTAATGCACCGCTCAATGCAACAATACCTTCTGACTGACAGAAATGCTTAAAAACTTTTATACTTTTATACTTCATTTTTTGAACTTTTTTTTTGTTGATAGAATGAGACCCACACTTTTCTTTTTTCCTGTTTAATTCTGCTTTGTTTTTGTTTGTTTTTTTGTTTTGTTTTGTTTTGTTTTTTCAGTTTGCTATATCAACACTACTGAAATGTGGTTAAAGTTTAAACTGTATGCATTAAAACAAACAAACAAACAAACAAAAAAATAATACATTTAAATGGTGCCTCATTTAATGACATCACACAAAATAAACGCACGTGACTAACCAAGACCCATAGGCTTGTTGCAAAAAAGATGGATAGTCTAAAAATAGAAATTGTTAAACAGCTTTGGGCTGCACAAGCTCTGATAAGGACAGGAACTGTACCATAATTTTCGCTGATGCTCACAAATCGGTACACAACAGTAAAAAACATATTTTATGTGCTTTTAATTATTGTCATGTTCATCCTAATTATTAAAACTGATTGAAATATAATAGACCCATGTTGATATTTAAAAAATATAATATTTAAATCATATAAGCTTCTGTTAAATACCTTGTACATACATTTGCTGTATTTGCAGTACTTAAAGGATTAAATACGTATTTATTTTCTTATATTAATACGTTTTAACGCTGCCTGAGCCTTAGTAATATTTGTGTGTTTGATTGCTTTCCCATGACAGCGTACGCACTTTGTTAGGCATGAATGGGTTTGCCTAGGAGAATTTTCTGGTGGTGTTATTTTATCGGCCAGGCGCACGGTGGCGATGACAACTACAGCAAACTAGACTGCTCGGAAAAATACTGAGACGACGACGACGACGACGAGGAGGAGGAGCAGCATTAGTGTTTTTCACTGCAGCCAGCCAGTGTATGATGGGGCAGATTCAGCAGCAGTGGATCCAAGAGTCCGGACTTGGTTTAATCAGAATCACTGCTCAGCTTTTATTCAGAGAGATCATCTCAGTCATGGATATTTCAGAACCCACCAATCCTAACATCTAGAACCTACAGAACATCTTTCACATTCATAAGGACTGCTTCATATCTTCTGCTACGAATTATCTGTTTTCAGTTCCTCATAGTTTGTTTCAGTAAGTAGATTTTCAAAGTACATAGATTAAAAAAAAAAAAAACAACAACAACTTCAATCACTGCTACAGAATGTGTCAGAATTTAGATGTTGATGGAACAATAAAAAATTATTAATATATTATCTTTAGCCGGCAGATCACTGTCAAACTGGCTAATTCTGTTTGCTAAAACAGTTAGCACGTTAGCTGTCTCCGTAATAACCATTTATGAATGTGTGTGCCTTGTTTTAATAATAAAATATTAAATCATTGAGGTATTAAAGAACACAATATTAAGGATTAAAAGAAAAAGGAGTTTTGTGTTTGAGTTTAAAGTGAAGGACATTAAAGACGATATTGCGTGTGCTAACCGGCTAATTGGGTTAGCTACAGAGCCGAGACATGTTATTCATAACAGAACATTTAAATGTGGAGAAATAGGCAAACATTACATTTATTTATTAAGACAGTTATATGCTTGATATTTTATAATGACAAGTTGTTTTTTGGTTTAGACAACGCATGTGAATTATGATTATTTATTTATATATTTATTTATTTATTTATTTATTTTTTACACAGATCATACCCAAAACATGCTAGTATATACAGTTTCATGTAGTTTAATTTAGTATAATTCACACGAATGGGTTTTATGTTATTGTTTAATCTAGACAACAGTGTTTGGATGGTATATGATATTATTGGCAGTAGTATACCATAGAACAAACCACAAGTGTGTATGCGTTTGGTATTGGGATTGCTGTTATAACATTAAACTTCGCTCGTTACTGAGACAGACATAAAACAAATTTGCTACTTTAGAAGTATTTAGTTGCAAGTTAGAGGATAGTTTGCATTGCTCTGTGTCTACAACATAAATCTATGTGTATACAGGAAAACAACAACCCCCTAAAGATTTTTTAAAAGTATTTTTTTTATTCTTTATTCTACATCTGTTTGTCAACATAAAATTGCCTAAACTGGACATTTCTGAAATTCTTTTTCTTCCAACATGCTACTAACTAGACAATTTGTTCATTCTTGAATTATTTACTCAAATGTAGGTATTTGCTTATAGAAACTGATGTTTCCACATGCTGTGCTGATTTACATGTTATGTAATATTACTAATTTTGAGAAATCAGGCCAAATCTGCTGGGTTTATTATACAAGATGGAATGTTTGATTGCTTTCTTGTTTTTTTTTTTTTTTGTTGTTTTTTTTTTTTTTTGTTTTTTTAGGTTGTCAGCACCATAGTAGACTCCAACATGGTGCAGAAGTATCAGTCCCCAGTGAGGGTGTACAAACATCCTTTTGAACTGGTCATGGCAGTAAGTGTGAACTACAGTCTTAACACTCAATAGCATATCATTATTATAATAATAATAAAGTGTAGTACGTACCAAACTACTTAAACATTTACTTGTTACTAGGCAGAACGTTCATCTATACACATGAATGTGTTTGAGTTTGTGTTCTGTTTTGCAAAGATTACTATGAAGGGGCATGCAGTAGTTCATTGGCAGGTTTAAAGATTAAGACCATTCAAATTTTTATTAAATGCAGATTTTTCAGTGTATGTAATATGTAACAGTATAGTATAGTTTGTCACCCTGTAGGCATGTTGAGACCCGTGGGTAGTTCTTATTTGCAGTATGCAAGCAGGGCCTCATGGCCAGCTTCCATTACACTCTGAAATAACAGCCTTTTATACTGTTGCCTAATACCCCACTTTTATAGTTACACTTTTAGTAGCTAGTTACTAGCAATGTTATCTCTAAGTTAGTAGCAGATGTGCCTGAGCTTGTTGGTAATAATTTGTTATTGACTTTTTTTGCCAGTGACTTCACTGTTCGAATTTCACTATTTGTGTTGATTTGCTGGCCGTTATTGCAGGGAATCCATGATAAATCCTATTCAGTTATAACTAAATGCACTGGGTGGTGCTGTGGAGTGTGTTAACAAGTTAGATCACAGAATGTCATCATCTGCCCTGTGAAGTTTGGAATTACCTTGATCAAAATGATCTTACTAAATAATCTGACAAAATGTAATTGCTTCAGATCAAATGAATTTGAGATACTTATTTATCATAATATCACCACTACAGTAAGAAATCACATGAAATCCAAACACAGTCGACTGAGGAAAGACAGCTGTCCATCACTGCATTCTTGACTGATGGTAAGTGCAGCTGAACCCGAGTGAGCCAAGAACAGAGCACATCTAATAGTGAAAAGGTCTTAAGACATTTATTAAGTTTCCTTGGGAGAGTAGTTTAACACAAAGCGCTAAAAAATGTTAGCCCACGTTATGTTTGTTGGTGGGGTGATTTTCGAGGGGGGACGGCATTTCAGTTCCAACTGGTTAGGTTTATTTAAGTATTAAAGTGATTTCTCTATATTATGCATTCAAAAGATTACGAAAGCAATCCCAGTTCTGCACATAAATGTAGAGCAATGTAGACTAAAAACTTACAGCAAAATATTTGTGTCTGTGGTTCGCTGTGCAATACCGTCTTTTGTGATTGGCCATAATACCTGCTTCTCTATCGGTGCACGTCCTGCTCCTCACAGCACAGATTGTGAAAGCAGACTGCAGTTTTTGTAATTCATTGTAACAAACAAAGTGTAGAGACGATGTAAATAATAGATTCATTATGCAGTGTAGAGAGCTTTATTAATTAAAATGCTAATTTGTGAGATCACAATTAACTAAGACAAGTCACAGTTTTTATGATTTTAAATGGAGTTTGCAAAAGTGAAATTTAATTTATGCAACAGTTTTATACATTTTTGATTTTATACAAAAGTAATATTAAGTGACTTACAATGTAGGAACACTGTTGTCTGACTGTGCTCTATTTCGTCAACAAAAATAGTTCCAAACAAAGTCACAGCTGAACCGTTGCGCATCTATAGTCTCCAGTGCTAGTGACACAGCGGACAGCGCTGTTTCATTGATGGATTAATCTTTTTTTTTAATTGATTGAATGAATTATTCCGTCACAAAGACTTTGACTTGCTGCCACCTACTGGTGGTTTGAGTTTCATTTTTAAAATATAAATTGAGTCATTTGAATTTCTATATTCACAACTTTATATTTAAAACATTAATCTCATAACATTGTTATAATGAAATGCATTAATGCCGCCTCTTAATCTAGTCAAAAAATCTGTAAATATCCCTTAATGCATTTGTGCTCTTCTGTGCCGTGCAAAGGTGAATTGTTGTTGTTGATTTCATTTGACTGGTAACTTATTCTTCCTGCTTGTATCGTATTATTTTAATTTAATTTATTGTTTAATTAAATTTTTTGATTTTATATATATATATAAATCTATAGTTATATTGTCATAAAAGATGACATTTAATAAAGTTAGAAAAATGGCATTACAAAGGTTAAAAAAAACTTTAAGGAGTGAAATATCGCTTTATAATGGGAAGGTCAATTTCTGTCATTTCTGTCATGGGATCAGAAGGTGTTCCTATGTTGTTGTTGTTGTTGTTGTTGTTTTGTCAGTAGGAGCTCACAACATGCAACGAGTCTTTCATTTGGCCGTAATTGCAGGTGCCTGTCTTAATATCCAAGAAGGTTTACAGAAAATATGAAAAAAGATTAATGTTATTATTGATTATAAAGGGTTTTATAATTAAATATAACCGAAAGTACATCTAAAATGACCATTATTCTAAAGACCTTGAGATGACACCCAAATGCAGTGTGCATGTGTGCTTTTTGCTCATGCGCGCATGACTGCTGTCTAAAATAGCTGTGGGTGCTTGAGGGATTTGTAAAGGAGGTGATCTCACTCGTGGAAAGGTCTGTGGTGGGCTCCAATAAATAGGCCACTGAACTAGAGCTGTAATCGGGCCTTAAAAGTTAGGCCCGACAGAATTCGGCCCGAGCCCGACAAGTATATTTTGATTGACAGCATTTTAAAAGCCCGAACCCGTTTAACAGCCCGACATTATTCAAATGTGCGGAAGCACACAGCTCTTTTGCCTTTTGTCAAGAATAAGTAATTTATACATGTTTTAACATAATTTATTAATGACTAACGTGGGCTATAGGCCACTTGGAAGTTGGAACAAAGAAATAAAATATGTCCTCTGTAACATCGTAACATCTTAGCACTCTAAATAGGCATACACTCAGCCTATAAATAGGCCAACGCGCCAATAAAAATGACTCTTTCTTAAATTAAATTAAGATAAGTTCTAAATTAAGATGGGGTTTTGGCAATAACAAAATTAAGATAAAGGCTCCGCGGGATTTGCTTCGCCACTTCTCTCCACAATCCGGCCTCAACGCGACAATGAATAGCATCTGAGATGTAATAAGAGAATAATGCCAACATTAGCCTATATACTCTGCCTACATTATGCATTTAAGAATCAATTAGTATTTAGTTATAATTAAAAAACCTTTACTCACCAAGATTAGGCTACATATTTTTGTGGAGGAAAATTATTGAATCCACTGTAGTTTCAGCGCGGTCCTGCGCTCACTGATGGTGCGTCCAGCAGCACCGAACACCCTTTCACTGCTCATTTACCGCGCAAGCCCGAGCCCGTGTAAAATGATATAAATTAAGCCCGAGCCCGACCGAACCCGTCAGGTCCCGTCGGGTTTCATCGGGTTCGGGCAAAGATTTTCAGCTCTACACGGAACACAGGGAGCAACTCCAAAGACAAGAGACAGATTCCCTTCCAATAATCACAATAAGATTTGTGTTTTTTTTTTTTTTTTTTTTAATTATTTTTACTTCTGATAAGAAGCACATTTTCAGCTTTCGTATTATTTTAATTGTATCATGAAACAATAATAATAAATGGCGTTTGGCATTTTTTAATGTGGTGTGACAGATCGCTGTATCTGCCTGTCTGGCAGCGTGGAGCACACGTACATCCAATCTATCTATCTATCCAGCTATCTGTCTATCTAGGGCTTTATGTGGACAGAATCGCGGAATCCAGTCATAAAAAAGGAATTTACTGTGATGGAATTTCTCAAAGTTTGGATGAATGAATCCAATGGCCATTATATAATACAATTTAAATACGAATCCTTTGTGTCTCTGTATGAAATGACGCATACGCATGGTTCCATTTAATACACACGTACTGAAGCTTGCGTGATGCTCGCGGTGATTTTAGAGTCTGCTGTGTCACTAAATGAGGATATAAATACATGAACACCATCCTCAGAAGGTAACACTTTATAATAACTTTAATTAATAAATCATTAACAACCATTACTTAATATATATGCACATATCTAGAAATATGAGATAATGTGCTTGTTTATGTTAACTAATGAACTTATAATTAAACATTACCAGATAATTAACAGATCATTATTTAATGTAGCTCGAAATGCTTACAAATGTCTTTAAACTTTCAATTCATATGATCATGGATTAAAAAAAAAAAAAAAAATCAATTTATTTTGACAGATGGTTTATAATGATTAAAAGCTTCATTAATAAACCGTTAACAAACATTACATTATATAATGCTTAACGGATCATTAGTTAATTGTAACAAATTTTATTAAACTTTCAATGCATTTTAAAAATCTACAAATGATTTTAACAGAAATAATACAATATTTACAAGCTTATTTGGTAATGTACTTTTGAATGCTTACAAATGTAATTAAAGTACAGTTCACATATTAGCTAATGCTTATTTTCACATTTATAAATGTTGTGAAAATATAGCTTATAGGCATTTCACAAACTATTCATGTTAATATATTCATTAACTCATAATCACAATTTGTAAAGGTCATATATTTGGTCTTAGAATCAACTCCAGACCTTTTACCTGCTTTTGATGTAGACAAAATGAAGGAATAGCCCACCACTGTCTATAAAACAGCTTTCGAGTCAACTGTCCAGTTACTTATGGTCCCTTGAAAAATGGGGGAAGTACATATTAAAGAGCTATAATTTCTTAATCTTTCCTCCAGCTTTGATGAGAATACACTTTTAAAAATAAAGGTTCCCAAAGGGTGTTTTTGCAGCGAATCCATAAAATAACAATTTTGGTTCCCCAGTGAGGCTTTTAGTAAACAGTTTTTAAATGAACCATTTTGAAGATCATTTAAAAAATCTAAAGAGCCTTTTTCAACTGTAAAGAACTTTTTCTGCATTTGAAAGGTTCCATGGATGTTCAAGGCAGTGGCGGAGCTAGACTTTTATACATAGGGTGGCCAAGGCTAATTCAGGGAGTCCATGGTCCATCGTCCAACGAACTCACCAATGAATGCTGTTTCCGGGTCCAAACCCCAGATCATTTCACTGAGAATAATATCTCAGCAGCCGTTTATGAGCACTGTTTATTCATATTAAACATTTAAGCTAAACATTTTTAAATTTACGGTGTACATTACAGTCTCTGTGTTCACAGCATCCCAAACAAAAATAATTTACATTTTTATTTATTTATATTTTTATTGTCTGGCTATCTGGGATTTCAGTATGGAGTTAAAGGGTAGGATTGTGATTTTTTTTTTGGTAGTATTATATCACATCGTGGGTGTATTATTCTCATTTCTATCATGTCATTAACCAGTGTTTGGAGATCTTACATTAACATGTAGCCTACAGTAAATTTCGTAAATGTTGTTCAGGAAGCCTAAAACTTGAACTTACTTCAAACAGGGCTGCCAACTTTTGAGTTCAGCCTGGAGTGAGAATTATTCAAGAATAATTAAAGTAGCGATTAAGTACATGTTATTTTTTTCCTCAGTTTTCTAAACTAGTTCATATTAGACCATTTTGTATAAAGTTATATCTATATATTTTATTAATTATTATAAAAAAACAATTATGAGTAAATATATAATACATATAATTTTTTGTTAAATTCTCCTCTCTAGTGTGCATTTTTTTTTCTCCAGTTTATGGACACTGAATGGATTTTCTGCTGTTATGTGACAGTGTTTTCTAGCTACTGTCTTTCCACGGTTGAAACACTCATTAATTGATTACATGAGACACTGTACATTCAGTAAGTTGTAGTGTATCTTTCAACATGGATTGGATGTTCATTCAATGTTCATTTCGTGCTAATTGGAAAGCACTCCTGCTTTGCATGAACTGAGGCAAAGCAGGAGCATGCATGTAACGTCAAGCCACTAAAGCACTCCCAAAGAGTGTTTATCATTTGAAATTATTAATAAAACTAACAGAATTTGAATGCTGAGAGTTATTTTACTATTATCAAAAGTGACCTGCTCTGTCCTGTCTGTCAGCTCGTTGTCTGTCCTTTCTCTCTGCAATGTTTTTCACTCTGTAAGAAAATGAAAGTGTGGCGCCAGAGCACGTACGTGAGAGGCTGGAAA
Source organism: Labeo rohita (assembly GCF_022985175.1). NCBI lineage: Eukaryota > Metazoa > Chordata > Actinopteri > Cypriniformes > Cyprinidae > Labeo > Labeo rohita. The sequence continues at coordinate 13,434,776 of NC_066874.1, read as the reverse complement.
TGGATGGAATGAAGCATGATGCAAAACAAAAGACGCGTCGCATCCTTGAGTTTGAGGTTAAAACAAACACTTCTTTTAGTATGATTAAACAAAGAAAGTGAAAATAGTAACACATTATTATTGGGGTGGCACCCGGGGGTGGTCAGATGTCAGTGGCATCCAGTGCCACCCTGGACACCCCTCTGGCGAAATGAGGTGAAATGATGCACTAAAGCACCCCTTGAAAATGACCGTATAAAATGGTTTGCTACGCGCCCCCAGTGACCCATTATTTGAACTTCTGCCGGATTCCAATGTGTGTGCCAATCAAAAGTTTTTGAGCATGTTAAGGACCACAAATTCCCTGGATAGATGCCCTGGGCGAAGGGACCTCTCACTATAGTACGAGCTGTAGCCAGGGCAAACTGCACAGTGGAGTGAGATGGTTTTAGAATATAATTTTCTCATGATTTTTGTTTTAACAAAATGAGGTTAAAGGCAAATAATAAATAAAAAGGTGTCCTTTTTCAGATTAAATGCTGCACGTTTGTGAAATTAAAATGTCAAATAACAAGAATAAATTTAAACTTTAAAGCAAATCCCAAATCAAATAAATAGATGTATAAAATAATAAGAAAAAGAAATAAAATGCAACATTTGTAAAGTTCACAGATTGTGCATTTATTTGTGAATAATATTGAGACTAAATTCATCCCATATATACTTGTTTAATCCCAAAATGTATTTAATCCCATAAATTTAGACTGTTTTGTTTTGTTTGCATTTTAAAAGAGAAAAAGTGATCAAATTAACACTCTACTGCTTCAAAAATGTCAGATTTTAAGAAGAAATGGAATGGACAAGATTTTGTACTGTTTGGTATTTTGTTGCTGTTTTTTTCTGTTGTGGAATGGTTTGTGTGAGAGAGTGTCCTCTGAGTGGGAAATGTCAGCATGTTTTGAAGCCCCGGGATAAGCCTGAGACAATAGCCATTATTGTTACCCCGATATAAAACAGCCCCATTATTTACAGTTTTTCATGGCTGTTCCAGAATGCTGATGTCAATGAGAATGTTGTCTGATGTTCACTCTTCGCACTTGTTTAGATTTGTCTTCCTGAAGCCTGCCTCTGTTTTAGCAAAAAACATAACCCTCTAGCATTTGTGCTTATTTCAGCTACTTATAACATACTATTGGCCAGCATGTTTTTTTTGTGTTTGTTTGTTTGTTTGTTTTTGTATTTAGCACAAACTATGCTACAATAATATGTGAGCAAGATGGATGTACATGTTTGCATGTACCAAAAAAAAAAGTTTATGCATGATATGAAAATAAATGTAGCTGAAATAAGGTCATAAAAGCCATACTGAATAGTCCTGAACAAGACTTTTGAGTAATCAGTCTTGTAGGATAGTATATTTACTTCAAAATGATGTCAAAATTATCCTACTTACTTATTCACAGAAAACAATATATTGAATTAAATGTTCGTTAACACTTTCTATGAAGCCCATATTTATGATACATTATAAAGGTATTAATGCATTATAAAAAAAACCTTACTGAGTTGTTATATCAACTCATGAATAATTATAGCAACAATTATAATACATCATAATACTTGCATATTTGTGATTATAACTTTTAAGAGTACAATTGTTTATAACACACAATGAACACCATAGTAAATCTTCTTCATTTACAGTATAATGGACTATATTATATCTTGACATTGCTTATTTAAGATCTGCACAGTATCTTACTACATCTTGTGAGTCGTTAAGTGTTGAGTGTTATTTGAGTGTTTCCTGTGAGGCTAATGTTAATTAATTGATGTGAGCTAGTTAATACTCTTCAACTGAAAAAGAAAAATGCAATGTTTTGTATAGTTACATTTTATTTTGATGATGGTCGCATTAGTCTATTGACTATAAGCAACTTTGCAACTACATGTCAACTAACTCTCACTAGAGTATTAGTAAGCTTAGGTTAAGGTTAGGTAGAATGTTGGGTAAAACTTTAGGTAACAATTCTCACTGTTAACTAGTTAGGTATTACATGCCTATAATTAACATATTGGCTGTTTATTAGTACTTATAAAGCACCTATTCCGCATGACCATATTCTACATCCTTAATTCTACCCCATACCTGAACCTGACAACAACTTTACTAACTATTAATAAGCGGCAAATTAGGAGTTTATTGAGGCAAAATCCGTAGGTAATGGTTTGTTAATTGCGAGAACTGGACCTTAAAATAAAGTGTGAGCGAATGTTGACATACTTGCAAAATGCCAGTTTTTCTGTTGGTGGACCATCAAAAAAAAAATAGCATATATTTACAGAAGCACGATAGACGGTGTTGACGGTGTTACCGGTTTTAAGACGCAAAACCGGTGACATCACTTTTCCACCGTGACACCGTCCCCACGTTTTTTTTTTTTAAGTATTCGTTTTTTCTATTAAATATTTATTTGAATTAAATGGAAAATATAATTCTAAATAATTTACTTAAGACGAGAGCATGCACTATAATTAAAAACTGAACATGGCTACATTGCGTCATATTTCATTTATCACGTGAGGAGAACGAGAGGAGTCGAATTTACAGAAAGAGAATGGCGTTATGTTAATAAAAGTTCTGTTTAATATCAGTGATTTTTTTTTTTTTTGTACTTTCGTTGTCGTCCATTCAAACAATTGACGCCGAATTGCCAATTCTTTTTAAAGTGAAAGTATAATAGGGACGCATTTATAAGCTATTTAAACGCAGAAAAAAAGAGGAAACCCCCACCCCCACGGTGATACCGGTATTACCGGTGTTGTCACATGTCGATTAACCGGTGGGGAAATTTCCTCATCGTCACAACCCTAAAGCAGACATGCTACTAATACTCTAATGTAGGGCTGGGCGATAATTCGATAACGATAATTGTCGCGATATAATATTCCTCGATAAAACGATATGAAGAGTGTGATAAATGTTTGATATAATTTTTATGTGAATCGCGCCTCACGACCGTTTATCCGCTCGGACCAAAGTTCCAACTGCCGCGCTGCGCAAGCTCACAAGAGAAGATGCATTTATTTTCTCGACGTGGCGCGGACGCGCCTGGATAAACCCAAGCGCATCGCACCGCATGTGCGTCGCGACCGTGTCGCTTCCGTTATGAGTGCAGCTGCCACGCGCCTACATTTGAAATAACGAACTTGAGCGTGCAACAGATATGTGAACGGCTCCGTCACACGAGCACTAAACAGCGCTGTGAGATCCGGTGTGAAACACTTGAATTCAGCGATGAACACAAATGACTCTGTGAATCAAACTAGTTTAAAGCTGTGTGCAACAAGACAGTCAGAAGGCTTTTCAATCTACATATCGCCATAATTCACCATGAATTTACTGTAGTAACACTTAGCAATGTGGGATATTCACATTGAATTTTATTACAGGAGTAATGGTATATCATTATAGTATAAATCTGCAAAAATGTCAATAATTCTGTGTTTTTCTGTCAATATGGGATGCTGTGTACATTAATGAGGAAAAAAATTAACTTAAATGATTTTAGCAAATGGCTGCAATATAACAAAGAGTGAAAAATTTAAGGGGGTCTGAATACTTTCTGTACCCACTCTATGTATTTGTGATTAAGCTATGTGTGCATTTATACTGAATGTTTTTAGACTGCCGTTTTTCATACAAATAGGCTACCTATAAAACCATGTAGTTATATTTTTACCATGGTATTGAGGTACCATTATGTATGGTTTTAACTGTGTTTATCATGATTTAAAATGTGTGCTTGCTACAATAGGAGACCAATGCTTAATTAAAAAAAAACTGGGTCAGAATAAATTTAACCTTATAAAACTGAGGTTGCTACAATTTTAACAGATGTTACTGATTGATAATGAACAAAAATTTACCTCTGCATCCTCAAGCTACTATCAAATGTGCATTTCTAAGAGACAAAAAAAGTGATATTATTATTATTATTATCATTATCAGAGAACCCAAACCTGTTTCTTGATTTGAAACAATATTCATTAGAACATGCAGAAATAAATTTTTCTATTTAGATATTTATTTTGTTAAGGAAAATGAATGGTCTGGTTTCTACAACTTTCACTTTGGAGCAAAAATCTGACTTTAAACTTGAAAGAAATAAAGATTTGACATTTATCGTGATAATTATCGATATCGACTGATATGAAAAAAATTATCGTGATAATTTTTTGCCCATATTGCCCAGCCCTACTCTAATGACTGCTAGTTGACATGTAGGCCTTGTTAACACTTGCGCTTTGGTTGATCAGATCAGAAGTGGACAATGGACAGACACAGCCGTTTACAACTGCCGTTTTAATCCACCTCTTCTGTCCACTTTCGACGACTTCTGACCACACACGTTCACAAAATTAGACAAAAGAGAAAATGCGGAGAGCAGCCGCTTTAGTTTAATTTCTGCCCATCAAAGTTTAAATCCCATCTGACAAGTGCACCTTCTTGTATGTCTCGCAATTAATATGTATTAGGTCAGTAGGTGGTCTTTAGCAGCTGTTCAAATGCATTCGACCACATGCGCGTCTACAATACAACAGCAATCTGATCAAATGCATTTTTAACCACCTCTGGATGTGGTCGAAAGTGGACAAGCTCGAAATGTTTTACACCCCGTTTACACCTGTACATAGTGATCACAAATCTTGTGATCGGTTTCACAAAAACGCATGTTAATACCTGTTGTAAACAGGGCTGTATCAACAGCTGTCTAATGGGTAGTGTTAGGTTCGAGTTCGAGTCCGAGTCAGAGTCCAAGGAAACACTACTGTTTGTCAGTTTCTTAACATTATTTTAACCCAGGGGTGCCCAAGCTCGGTCCTGGAGGGAGGTGTCCTACAGATTTTAGCTCCAGCCCCATTTAAACACACCTGAACCAGCTAATCAAGCTCTTACTAGGCATACTAGAAACCCCCTGGCAGGTGTGTTGAGGGAAGTTGGAGCCAGAGTATGTGAGTGGAGCGCGGAGTGGAGCGATGTGATTTTTAATGGAGTGAGGAGCGGACATTTTAGAAGTCGGAACGTCGTTTTTACTGGCTCCAAGAGCGCTCCAGCATCGCTCCATCACGAGTACAATTCATGACAACGACCCATTATATAACTGCATATTTAGCAAGAATTCACGTGTTAAACATAGCCTATTTAGCTAGCTTGATAAAGATGGATCACTTAAATCAGAAAGAATGTGAAGACTAGGATGACGGCAATGGACATGAGCAGAAAGTTATAGTTTTCAATGAATTAGTTTGTTCCTTCAAGATACTAAATATTTTCAAATGAGAAGAAATCTGTAAGAAATGCAGCGGTCTGTGCGTCAAACAACTGTTATTTTCATCAAACATTTGCACTGCAAAAAAACAGGCATTATACCTTTTAATGCTGACAGCCATGTTAGCTTGGCATAAGGAAAAAAGTTTGCACACTAGTGTTCCAATAAGCCACTTTAAAACTATCCTGTTTATTTCTGTTTATTTCTGTCTTTTTTAAATATACGTTATGAACAGAACTGTGGTATTTCAAACATACTGAAATAGTCTCTGGTATCAGTAAGCGAGGAGTGGAGCGGGAGCGGGAAACGATGAACCCGGAGCGGAATTGTTGTTGCTCCACTCCGCTGACATACTCTGGTTGGAGCTAAACCAAGGACCAGGACCGAGTTTGGGCACGCCCATTTTTAACCTTTACAACTAGAAAAATGCATTGTCAGTTGAAATGTAAGAAAAGCAAACCTCTAGTGGATCTTGCCATTTTGATTTTTGATTTCACAGCATCTCATAATTAGTGTCCATACTCTGCTTAGCAAACTTAAAGTCATGTAACAGAAGTTATGGCTGATCTATGTAATGTGACATATTTTAGAGTGAAACAGGTTTTAGAAAGTGAAAAATTATAGGGCGGGACTTGACTTTATTCATCGATGTAGTAAATGTATAAATTCAAGGGTGGGGGTAAAGGAGTAGGTATCTTGATGAATGGGACTTTGAGCAGAAAATGTTTGTGTGTGTTTTGGGTTGTATATGACTTTTTTTTTTTCCTTGAATGAAAATGAGGTTGTGAGGGATAAACCTAGTCTTTACAATGGCACACACTGTGTATAAAGCCCTACATATATTTTCCATAAGTCACAGCCAACCCACACCTGTTTTATTTTTGAATGCATTTATAGTTACTTTAACAATGAATTACATTATATAAGGAATAATTGATGATGGGCCATTTAACTATTAGAAAATCATGCACACCCAAGGTGGTTTTGGACCCATAAAAACTCTTGCTGCAAAGATGTTAGAAAAATTATTTTTCTTTCAAGCTAGAAACTGCCACCATGTTTAAATAATAATAATTTCAATACAGAAAAAACTAATCAACTAATGTAAGTAAAACATTGTCAAGCTCAAGGCAAGTAAACACTCCAAGTATTACTTACAAGCAAAAGTATTAATAAATATATTAATCAAAAATACAAATGAAATAATATTTTTTAAAAAATAGAATCTTTTTAAAAATAGAATTTTAGGGGTTTTTAGGTAGGTCTATATAAAGGCTACTACAGAAATAGACTACATACATTTCATGAAGTAATGAATGTTAAAATAAAACACTGCAAAATCTTCACTGTATACATTAAAGATAATTCTATTACAGTTAATAAGTCAAGAACAGTGAGTGATTTTTCTTTTTCTTTTGTTGTTTGATTATTGTTTGACGCGGTCGGCGGCTGCAGGTTTACGCTGCTGTCGCTTTAAGATCTGACGCACATTTCAAATATTTTGACGCATTAGTATTTCTCCTGTTCTCCTGTTCAAAACTGTTCAGGTTTACTTAAGACTAAACCGACTTCATTTACAAGAATAATCTCCAAGACGAGCATGTGTGTAGCAATAACAGAACCTATTAAAAGCGAAAGACAACTCGACATTCGCACACTGACTGAGAGGCGTGTTCTGTGATCGCGCTTTGAGTGTGTGAGCACATAAACCTGTCGACTTTCAAGTAGCCTACTGGACAAGACTTAAAAACATATGCAAATACTAAATATCACTTTCGTGATAATGCATCGAGTCAGTGACATTTCCGTCAACAGTCTCTGGACTCGGACGGACTCGGGATATGTTCAGAGTCCGAAGGCTCGAGTCCGAGTCAAGTCCGAGTAAAAATGCATCCAAGTCTGTGACAAGTCCGAGTCGCCTAAAAATTGGACTCGAGGCCGGACTACTACTACTACTACTACTACTGCTACTACTACTGCTTATAAGTGGTCTTTGTCTGCTTCAAGTAAAGTATCATAAGAAAGATGACAAGATATGAGACTTATAATTAGAGGTCGACCGATGTATCGGTTTTGGCGATTAATCCGCATTGGCGGAACTATCAGTTATCGGCAAAAATCCATGCCGATAGTTTTTTCCGGGTTGGGCCCGTTGCTGGAGCAGCTGAGAAGGTTGTCATTATACAGCGAAGTCCCTATAGTCTTTGTTATACAGCACGAGAGCGGCCTCTAGTGGCGGAAATCACTGACAGCACATGCCGTTTGTTTAGACACGTGACACTGCACGCTGCACAGAGCGGTGTGTACAGTATACTGCAGTGCATGTTTTCATGTCATTACTAAGCGATGAATTTAAGCGGTGAATCTGCATTAGTAGAGAAAGGACAGCAGTATACTTTTGCCCGTTTGGTGATCAAATAAAGTCTTGTAGACCGCTGCTTGAATTGAACGCGACACGTCCAGTGTGTGTGATGCCGGATAACTGCCAGTTCTTCTAGACACTGCGCTGCAATTTTGCACGTTGTATGACTAACATATTTTTAGATTTTGATTAGATAAGCACAAATGTTCTAGAATAGAAGCAGTTAAATTGTGAAAGTACACAATGTCCATATGTATGCAATTTCAATACTGTGGCCTTTGTGTAGATATTTAAAGATGGCCATCTTTAGCTTGGTTGTTGATGTAATGGTAACACTTTACAATGAGTCCATTTGTAACATTAAGATTGATAAAAGCTAATTAAGTGTTAATTTCAGCATTTACTGATATATTTAAAATTTTTTTGTTGCTTTTGTTAACATTAATGAACAATGATCTAACTGTAATGATCAGTATATAATTAATATTAATATTTTTATTCATTTACGAAGTATGGTTCAGTAGGCTACTTTTTTTTTTTTTTATAGTAGTAGAGTAGAGCACAATTTACTTTCCGTTAAGTATCCATTTTAAAAACTATCAGTCGATAAATCGGTATCGGCCAGTGTGGTCTAACCTAGTTATCTCTATCAGTAAAATCCAATATCGGTCGACCTCTACTTATAATACATTATACATTATACCTAGGAGCAATGTAATCCATTGTAACTTAAGTGAATGCAGCGTGTTCACTGTGTATGTTAAATCATCCCACTCTTAAAAGCTATAACCACAAATAAGTAAATATTATAATACTTTAAAACTGTTCTTATGAATATTCATGAGATCATACAACATATAAGGTTGTTTAAAATGCATTATGCATTCATTATAATGTCTTAAGAATACCTTTATAATGTGTTATAAATACAGACTTCATAGAAGGAGTGACAATGGCCATGAATATTTAGTGATTCACACCTGAGAGTCAAAGGGCCATCCTCTAATGGCCCATCTGTGTGACTATCACTTAGTAAAATAATGGGGGTTTAGATAATTTGTATTTTATTTACAACACTGTATAATCAAAACATACGTACATGAAGGTCAAAGACACATTTAGTCATATGATCCAGTGTTAAATATTTGCGAGGTGCAAAAGTATGTGAATCTTTGCTTTCAGTATCTGTTATGACCCCGTTTTGAAGCAATAACTGCAGGTAACATTTTTGTAACTGCTGATCAGTCCTGCACAATGACTTGTAGGAATTGTAGCCCATTCTTTAGTACAGAAACACTTAAACGCTGTAAAGTTGGTGGGTTTCCTCCTAAGAACTGCTTGCTTAAGTTCCTTCCACAACATTTTTTTGGATTAGGGTCCGGACTTTGACTCAGCCGTTCCAAAACATTACCTTTGTTCTTGTTTAACCATTTTTTGGTTGACTTGTGTGCTTGGGGTCGTTGTCTTGCTGCATAACCCACTTTTTCTTTAGATTGTAGTTCATGGACAGATGTCCTGACATTTTCCTTTAGAATTTGCTGGTATAATTCAGAATTTATTGTTCCATCAATGATGGCAAGTCGTCCTGGACCAGATACAGCAAAACAGGCCCAAACTATGATACTAACACCACCATGTTTTACAGATGGGAGAACGTTCTTCTTATGCTGGAATGCAGTGTTTTTCTTTCTCCAAACATAACGCTTTTTATTTTTACCGATAAATAAATAAATGCCGCCATCTTGTGGGTGTTTTGAGAATTGCGCGCATGCAGTGCCCCTGAGGGGAAACCCGACAACAGCGGCGTGCAAAGGTAAAGCATAGCCTACTTTCTTGCTTTGCTGTAATTAGTCAACTTTATTTAATATAACAGCCATTAATGCTCATAATAGATGTGATACATAAATCCCCCATATGTAAATAGTTTATGCAGCTTGGTTCTAAGAAATAGAGACGAACTTACAGTCATGTAAAATAATTCAAGTCTTGTCCCAATAAACATAACTTTGCCTGAATTAAATAATATACAGCCATGAATGAGCACATGCTGGAAATGAAAGCGCTGAATTTAATGCCCTCTCTTTTGTCTATGTGCTCATCATTAGCCGCGTGAAGTCGGAGTAACGTATAGGCTTAAACCGTCATAAGAAACAGAGAAAAACTCACAGTCACGTGATAATCCTTGCCTTAAAATCTATAGATATAGGCCTAAAGGAGTTAAAGTATAAAGCAATGTTAGTTTCAATGTTAAACTTGGATAAATGTGGGCTATTAGGCCCATACCCAATGGTTTGTGCGGAGAGTGGAAGCTAAAGCTGCTTACAGGACACGAAGGCGCGAGCGCGATTACTAATCACATTTCTTTCAGTGGAAACAATTTAATTATTCCGTCGTTTTTGCTCATAAAGGTAGAGTAATACATCATTCGGAACTGTAAAGGGTATACTTTTATTTGTGTGCACTCACAATACCAACAAAACGTTGCCTTTATAAAACAATCATTATGCGCTTTTTTTGTTGGCTCAACAGGAGCGCTTCACAAAAACAAACCGAAACTCAGCGAATACAAACCTCACAGACAAGATAAATATACATATAGAAAGCTCAAAATTATTATTTAACGAAATAAATCAAATTGAAAACAAAAACTCTTTCATTATGTAATCTGTAATGATGCTTTTCTCTCTAAAGGCGCGTCCAAAGAGAAGATGGAGAGTCCAGGTCGGCAAATTCATCCTGAAATCACTGACTCAGAAAACACTAGTTTAATAATAAATAATTTAAAAATCTCCTTACTATTTTCTCGTCTACACATTTATGGTAATTACTTTTGCCGGTGCTTTGCAGAAAGCTTTAGCCTATTGCGTGCACTTGAACGCGGATCTCTTGCTTTGAACGCGCGCTCGCTGCTGCTGCTGGAGACACACGCAAGTAATGTCTCGCGTTGTTTCCACCAGCAGGGAATTTTACATACCAATAAATTGTGGATGTCAAAAATATAAAAATAAGGAGAAGCCTAAAACAGACCCGAAGCCCGGCCCGCGTCTGAGCTATGATGTGAAAATTGGCCCGAAGCCCAGCCCTATAAGGACGTAAAAAAGTCGGGCTGAAATGCAGGGCTCTGCGTTCACTCACTGGGTTGACGATGCGCTGGCCACTGCATGTAACTTTTAACAAAGTCTTTATTTATTTTTTCCATTTGAAAACATTCTACATTCTACATTTATTTAGCTTATTAACGTTGCAGAATTGTATATACACACACACTTTTTAAATGTTTTACTTTACATGTAATAAATCTATAATATATGAAAGTTTCAGTTTTTGAAAGAAGTTACAAACAAAAAATGAACTCTTTCATATATAGAGAGAGAGAGAGAGAGAGAGAGAGAGAGAGAGATGTATTTATGTGATATGTAGATATCACATATCATGAGATATGTATGTATGTGTATATATGTATGTATGTGTGTGTGTATATATATATATATATATATATATCTATATATCTATATATCTATCTATATATCTATATATCTATCTATATATATATATATATATATACAGTAGTCAACATTTGAAGTGGATCAAAAAAGTTCGTCAAAGTTGTTCTGAAACAAGAAGGGGTATTGTTCAAAATTCATGTTTAACATGTAAATCTGCTATTAATCAATGCTGTCATCAATGGAATTTTATGCCTTATTACTTTTTATGGTGCCCAGACATGAATGTTTGTCACAAGGTGTGAAGAGGCTTGTCACACACTCATGAAGACAAGAGTGCATCAAAAAACTGTTGGTTGTTCAGTACTTTTGTGATTCACCTGAAGTCACAATGGACCAGAAATGCCTCTTAAACATTATTTCCTGCAGTGCGGTGCCTTTGGAGTGCCTTAAGGAGCCAGCACAATGGTCATAATGGTGATGCACTGGATACTGTACTGTACTGTACTGTACTGTAGTCACTCTGTGTGGAGTGTCAGAGATCGAACGCAAAACAGGAAAGAAAGAAAAAAAAAAGATTTTATTGCACAATTACAGCAGATCAAAAAGTTCATACTGTAAAACAAACATGAATTGAATGGTTTAACAAATGCAACAAACAAGTCATGAACAAGAAACAACAAACGTAATGTGCCGAGACAGCCAGTCAGTAATCACTGTTACCACCTCTGACATCACAGCCATCACAGATGTGATCACAGCCTCACATCGCCTATGCATGCTTGAGATGAGGTTTTGGATATTCTGTTGAGGAATGGCTTGCCATTCCTCCAGCAACGCTGTTCACAACTCCACATGGGTTCCTGGAGGGACGTGGCGTGCTTGCAGTCTTGACTGTAGCTGCTCCCAAATGTGTTCAATGGGATTCAAGGCCATTCTTGAGATGCCCTCCTCCTCCAAGAATTCAGTCATCAGTCTTGCTTGATGTGCACCAGCGTTGTCATCCATAAGCACGAAATCTGGCCACATTGCACCAGCATATGGCTACACAACTGGTCTCAGGATTTCATTCCTATACCTTTGGCCTGTCAGGCTGCCTTTTTCAGTAATGACAAGCTCTGTCCTTCCACCCATGAAGATGCCTCCTCAAACCATGACTGATGATCCGCCGATACGGTCATGGCGGATTTTGTATAACATTTTGCAGCAAATTTCTCTCCCCAGGACGACGCCAGACCCACCTACGCCTATCTAGGAAGTTCACACAGAACCGGGACTCATCTGTGAAAAGCACTGTACCCCACTGATTCAATGTCCACCTGCGGTGTTCTCTGGCCCACTGCAGACGTGATAGTTTGTGTGCTCTGGAAAGAGGCACCCTCACAGCTGGTCTTCTGGCTCTCAAGCCAACTTAATGAAGTCGTCTTCTCACAGTCTAAGTGGACACTCACACCCCTGTTGCATCCTGAAGGTCATTTTGCAGGCTGACAGCAGTCATGAAATGATTTCTACGGGCATGCAGGGTCAAGTATCGGTCTTGATTTGGTGTTGTGACCCGTTGTCTGCCTCCACCATGCTTCCTACTCACAGTACCAAACCTTCTGAACCTGTTCCAGGCTCTGGAAATGACACTTTGAGATGTCCCCACTGCATCTGCAACTTCACGCTTAGTCATGCCTCCTTGCAGCATCCCAATAGCCCTGTTAAGGTCAGAATCCTGCAATCACACTAAATGTGGCATTTTCAATGTTTTCTGACTTCAAGTGAAGTTTTCAGAGCCTTAAATGATGAGCAGCTCCCAATTACAAACACCCGTGACAGGTCAGTTGGTACCTAATGGCAAACATTCATGTCTGGGCACCATAAAAAGTAATAAGGCATGAAATTCCATTGATGACAGCATTGATTAATAGCAGACTTACATGTTAAACATGAATTTTGAACAATACCCCTTCTTGTTTCAGAACAACTTTGATGAACTTTTTTGATCCACTTCAAATGTTGACTAGTGTATATATATATATATATATATATATATTTCTACTTATGCCGGAGCAGGGATGTAAGTTAGACAAGAATTGAGCGATTGAGGTGTTTTGTTGCTGGATGTAATATGTAGTGATCGTCATTTACTCCCGACATCTGAGCTGCTGAAGTTGCAGTGGATTACGTTTGTTTGTGAAGGGAATGCACCTCCTGATCTTACCTGGGTTCACCTGATCTACATATATCCGTCTATGTTCACACGAATCATTCGTGATCCAGCTTCACTTACAGCAGAAGTGCAGAAGTGAAGCTGAGCTGATTTTGGCAAGGTAAAAAAGGTTTTACACTACCATTGAGAATTTTTAACCAAAGTATATAATAGACTTTTCATTAAGACCCTAAAGAATCATATCAACTTATGGAAAATGGGCATCTGATGACCCCTTAAAAGTATGTTCATTTTCACACTCAGTACTTGGTAGGCAGCACAAATTACAGCAAATTACTTGCTCCTAGCACAAATTACAGCAGCAGTGAGGTGTGGCATGGAAGCGATCAGCCTGTGGCGCTGCTGAGGCACTGTTGAGCCTTCAGCTCATCTGTATGTGGTTGGATCGACCGTTTCTCATCTTTCATCTTTCGACCGTTTCTGTTTCAGAAGTGGCTTGGCAGCCCTTTTCCTGAGGACATTTGAGCGTGGTGACTCTTGATGCACTGACTTCAGCTTCAGTCCACTCTTTGTGAGACTTTCCCAAGTGTTTGAATTGGCTTTGCTTGACAGTATTCTCAAGCGTGCGGTCATCCCTGTTGCTTGTGCACTTTTTCCTACCCAGTTTCTTCCTTCCAGTCAACTTTGCTTTTAATATGTTTCGATACAACACTCTGTAAACAGCCACCCATTTAGGTAATGACATTCTGTGACTTAACCTCTTTGTGGAGAGTGTCAGTGATTGTCTTCTGGACCATTGCCAAGTCAGCAGTCTTACCTATTATTGTGGTTTCAAAGAACAAGAGATACTCGGAATTTATACTGTAGGGATGGTCATTTAATGAAACTCAAATGTAAATTTTGAGATACTGGATTTTTGACTTTCATGAGCTGTACTTTGTAATCAAAATTAAAACAAAAATACTTTTGAAATGTATCTAGAATATATATGAATATATAAAAAAATACAGTTTTTGAAATAAGCAACAAACCAAAAAAAAACCTTTCATAATATTCTAATTTTTTGAGATGCACCTGTTTATACACTGACCAAAATTATAAACGCAACACTTTTGTTTTTGCCCCTATTTTTCATGAGCTGAACTCAAAGATCTAAGACTTTTTCTATGTACACAAAAGGCCTATTTCTCTCAAATATTGTTCCAAATGTCTAAATTTGTGTTAGTGAGCACTTCTCCTTTGCCGAGATAATCCATCCACCTCACAGGTGTGGCATATCAAGATGCTGATTAGACAGCATGATTATTGCACAGGTGTGCCTTAGGCTGGCCACATGTTGACAGGAACTGGAACATGCTGTTGTATATGCTGATCTAGAGCATCCCAAACATGCTCAATGGGTTTGCATGTTGGCCATGCAAGAACTGTGATGTTTTTAGCTTCCAGGAATTGTGCACAGATGTTTGCAACATGGGTCTGTGCGTTATTATTCTGCAACATGAGGTGATGGTCGTGGATGAATTGCACAACAATGGGCCTCAGGATCTCGTCACGGTATCTCTGTGCATTTAAAATGCCATCAATAAAATGCACCTGTGTTCGTTGTTCATAACATACACCTGCCCATACCATAACCCCACCGCCACCATGGGCTACTCGATCCACAACGTTGACATCAGCACTCCGCTCACCCACACGACGCCATACACGCTGTCTGCCATCTGCCCTATAGAGTGAAAACATCAGGAATTCATCAGTGAAGAGAACACCTCTCCAAAGTGCAAACCGATTGTTAAAGCAGCTGTCTGGGTGGCTGGTCTTAGACGATTTTGGAGGTGAAGATGCTGGATGTGGATGTCCTGGGCCGGTGTGGTTACACGTGGTCTGCGGTTGTGAGGCCGGTTGGATGTACTGCCAAATTCTCTGAAACGCCTTTGGAGACGGCTTATGGTAGAAAAATGAACATTCAATTCACGGGCAACAGCAGTCAGCATGCCAATTGCACGCTCCCTCAAAACTTGCGACATCTGGAGCCGGTACTGGTACCCAACGGTACGTTTTATTCTGTACTGTACTCTGTGTAATAACGAAAATATTTATTTCAGTGAAAAAAGAAGTCTCAAAATTCTCAATTTAAACATTTTAAACAATAGGGCCCCACAATCCCCCCCTAGAAATTCTTGTGTGTTGTAATGATGATAATCAAACGAAGGCATTAAACATTTTTTTTAATCAAATGAAAATTAAACCCTTTTTTTATTTTTTGCCAAACAAACTTAAAATTAATACATTGAAGAAAAACTGTGTGACTATTCAGTTTCAAAATTCAGTTTTTTTCTACAATTAAGTGGTTAATCTTGTAGTAATATTTATATAATAGTAATATAATAGTAGGAGAAACACTGTTCTCAGTAAGCTTTTTATGAGGTTTCTCATTAAAGTAAAATGCGCAGTAAAGTGAATTAAACATTTTCCAGTGTTTCAGTGTGGATGACGTGGAAACGCCATTTTCAGATGTATCCAGATTAATGTAGACGTAGCCTCAGGCGATCTGGCTCCCGGTAAACATTGGACTTTGGTGGCTGGTGTCTTTTTTTTTTTTTCCCATTTCGTACAATATTCCTGTATCCCTGTATTTACACTAACAATTATGTAGGTAAAACATACAAAAACCTGTATTTCACAGAAGGAATGCACCAGTTTGGTGGTGCTGAGAACTGCTCTGTACTGAAAACAATGCAAAAAGCTTGTACCCAGTAACTCGACTGCTAAGTTGTTACATCAGAGGATGGGGGAAGGGTTCATTTGTGTCAGAAGTCAAGTCAAGTCAAGTCACCTTTATTTATATACCGCCTTTAACAATACAGAATTGTGACAAGGCGGCTGTACAGTATTAAATAGGAAACAGTACATCAACAATGCCAAAGGCAACACTCACATTATAGGTAAAGGTAGTTAATCAAAAACAATAAAATAAAATGCAATATTGTGTTAAGAGAAAGTGTCCCCAACTAAGCAAGCCAGAGGCGACAGCGGCAAGGAACCAAAACTCCATCGGTGACAAATGGAGAAAAAAACCTTGGGAGAAACCAGGCTCAGTCGGGGGGCCAGTTCTCCTCTGGCCAAAGTTCCCGTGGTCTTGTGCCGACAGCCGTCTAGGTGATGTGGTCTTTAATGTGGATCCGTCTCTGGGGCTCATCTAGTTGATGTGGACTCCGCTGACATTCAGGGCTGTAGAGGTCGTCTCTAGGTGCCGATCCACCGTCTGGGCTGGGTTCGGACTGGATCCGGGGGACTGCAGTGACCATCTGATCTGGATACGGACTGGATCTGGTGGTTAATGTGACCTCGGAATAAGAGAGAAACAGACTAATATTAGCGTAGATGCCATTCTTCTGACGATGCACCGAGTACATCGGGTGTTATGGGAAGTGTTCCCGGTTCCGGTTGACCTAATTAGTGCAGCCTAACAATCCTTTAACGGATTTGAATTATAAGAATGTGGATTTGTTATGTGTAAGCAAGGTTAAAGAGATAGGTCTTTAATCTAGATTTAAACTGACAGAGTGTGTCTGCGTCCCGAACATTGTAGGGTAGATTGTTCCAGAGTTTGGGCGCTAAATAAGAAAAAGATCTGCCGCCCGCGGTTGATTTTGATATTCTCGGTATTATCAAATTGCCAGAGTTTTGAGAACACAGCGGACGTGAGGGACTATAATGCGATAAGAGCTCACTCAGGTACTGGGGAGCTAAACCATTCAGGGCTTTATAAGTAATTAGCAAGATTTTAAAATCTATACGATGTTTAATAGGGAGCCAGTGCAGTGTAGACAGAACCGGGCTAATATGATCATACTTTTTGGTTCTAGTAAGAACTCTAGCTGCTGCATTTTGGACCAGCTGGAGTTTGTTTATTAAGCGAGCAGAACAACCACCCAATAAAGCATTACAATAATCTAACCGTGAGGTCATAAACGCATGAATTAATGTTTCAGCATTTGACATTGATAGCATAGGTCATAGTTTAGATATATTTTTGAGATGGAAAAATGCAGTTTTGCAAATACTAGAGATGTGGTTTTCAAAGGAAAGATTACCATCAAATAGCACACCTAGGTTCCTAACTGATGACGAAGAATTGACAGAACAGCCATCAAGTATTAGACAGTGTTTTAGGTTATTACACGCTGAGGTTTTAGGCCCAATAACTAACACCTCTGTTTTTTCAGAATTTAGCAGTAAGAAATTACTTGTCATCCAATTTTTTAACTCAACTACACAATCCATTAGTTTTTCAAATTGGTATGTTTCGCCAGGCCGCGAAGAAATATAGAGCTGGGTATCATCAGCATAGCAGTGAAAGCTAACACCATATTTCCTGATGATATCACCCAAGGGTAACATGTAAAGCGTAAAGAGTAACAGCCCTAGTACTGAGCCTTGTGGTACTCCATACTGCACTTGAGATCGATATGATACCTCATCATTTACTGCCACGAATTGATGGCGGTCAGATAGATACGATTTGAACCATGCCAATGCACTACCACTAATGCCAACATAATTCTCAAGTCTATTCAAGAGAATGTTGTGGTCAACAGTATCAAACGCAGCACTAAGATCCAGTAGCACTAACAGAGAGATACAACCACGATCGGATGACAAGAGTAGATAATTTGTAACTCTAATAAGAGCAGTCTCAGTACTATGGTACGGTCTAAAACCTGACTGAAAATCCTCACAGATATCATATTTCTGTAGGAAGGAAGATAACTGTGAGGATACAACCTTTTCTAATATCTTTGACAGAAATGGGAGATTCGAGATAGGTCTGTAATTAGTTAATTCGTTGGGGTCAAGTTGTGGTTTTTTAATTAGAGGCTTAATAGCAGCCAGTTTGAAGGTTTTGGGGACATATCCTAATGACAGTGATGAATTAATAATATTTAGCAGAGGATCTATGAGATCTGGAAGCATCTCTTTTAGTAGCCTAGATGGAATAGGGTCTAGCATACAAGTTGTTGGTTTAGATGATTTAACAAGTTTATACAATTCTTCCTGACCTATAGTAGAGAATGAGTTGAATTGTTCCCCAGGAGATCTATAGCGCACTATCTGATGCGACACTGTAATTGACGGCTGCATAGTGACAATTTTGTCTCTAATTGTATCGATCTTAGAAGTAAAGTAGTTCATAAAGTCATTACTGCTATGCTGATGGGCATAGTCAGTGCCTGTTGGTTCTTTATTTTTTGTTAACTTAGCCACTGTATTGAATAAATACCTAGGGTTATGTTTGTTTTCTTCTAAAAGAGTCGAAAAGTAGTCAGATCTGGCTGATTTTAACGCTTTTCTGTACGATAGGGTACATTCCCGCCAAGCAGTACGAAAAACCTCTAATTTTGTTTTCCTCCAGCTGCGCTCCATTTTCCGGGCTGCTCTCTTTAGGGCGCGAGTGTGCTCGTTATACCACGGGGTCGGACTATTTTCCTTAATCTTCCTTAGGTGCAGAGGAGCGACCGTATCTAGAGTCCTGGAAAAGAGAGAGTCAATAGTTTCTGTTACATCATCAAGTTTTTCTGATCTATTGGACATGCTGAGGAATTCAGATAAGTCAGGAAGATTACTTAGAAAGCAATCTTTTGTAGTAGAAGTGATGGTTCTACCATACTTGTAATAAGGAGTTGAATTTACAGTTTTAGTCATCTGGAGAATACACGAGACTAGATAATGATCAGAGATATCATCACTTTGCTGCAGAATCTCAACGGCATTGACATCAATTCCATGTGACAGTATTAAGTCTAAAGTATGATTTCGACAATGAGTGGGACCGGACACCTGTTGTCTAACTCCAATAGAATTTAGAATGTCTGTAAATGCAGCTGCCAGCGCATCATTTTCAATATCAACATGGATGTTAAAGTCACCTACTATTAAGACCTTATCTGTAGCTAACACCAGCTCAGATATAAAATCAGCAAATTCTTGAAGAAAATCTGTATGGTGCCCTGGTGGCCTGTATAAAGTAGCAAGTACAAACGTCATAGGGGATTTATCATTAACAATTGTTTCTCTGGATAATGTTATATGAAGCACCATTACTTCAAATGAGTTATACTTGAAATTCGCTCTCTGTGAAACACTAAAAATATTGCTATAAATTGTAGAAACACCTCCCCTTTACCTTTTAGACGTGGCTCATGTTTATAACAGTAATCATGAGGAGTAGACTCGTTTAAGATAATGTAATCATCTGATTTTAGCCAGGTTTCTGTCAAACATAGCACATCTAAATTATGATCAATGATCATATCATTTACAAAAAGCGCTTTTGTCGAGAGGGACCTGATATTCAAAAGGCCAAGTTTTATCATTTGTTTCTCTGTATTATGTAAGTTTTTTATTTGTTGAATGTTGATTAGATTGTTACTCTTAAATTGGTTTGGACGTCTTTTGTATTGTCTAGCTCGGGGAACAGACACAGTCTCTATAGCATGATATCTAGGTGAAAGGGTCTCTATGTGCTGAGAATTAACTGATTCTGGTGACGTGAGGCGGCTAGCAGACGGTCGGATTAGCCAGTCTGTCTGCTTCCTGACCTGGGCCCCAGTTAGTCAAGTGCAAACTCTAAGACTATATGCCATATTACTAGAGAGAAGAGCAGCACCACCCCTGGAGGGATGAAGACCATCTCTTTTCAACAGGTCAGGTCTGCCCCAAAAACTTGTCCAATTGTCTATGAAACCTATGTTATTCTGCGGGCACCACTTAGACATCCAGCCATTCAGTGACGACAGTCTGCTATGTATCTCGTCACCACGATACGCAGGGACGGGGCCAGAGCAAATTACAGTGTCTGACATCGTACTTGCAAGTTCACACACCTCTTTAACATTATTTTTAGTGATCTCCGACTGGCGAAGTCGAACATCATTTGTGCCGACGTGAATAACGATCTTACTGAATTTACGTTTAGCATTAGCCAGCACTTTTAAATTTGCCAAGATGTCAGGCGCTCTGGCTCCCGGTAAACATTGGACTATGGTGGCTGGTGTCTCTATTTTCACGTTCCGTACAATAGAATCGCCAATAACTAGAGCACTTTGATCAGGTTTCTCAGTGGGTGCGTCACTGAGTGGGGAGAACCTGTTTGATGTTCTGATCGGAACGGAAGAGCGGTGTTTTGACCCGCGACTATGCCGTCTCACAGTCACCCAGTTGCCCTGCTGCAAAGGCGAAGTTACCGGAACCGAACAATGTACGGGACTTCCTAAGCTAGTCGCATCCAAAGCCATATCTAATGCCCTCACATTCTTACTATCCTCGATTAAAGTTTGGATGCGTGTCTCTAGTTCTGAAATCTTCTCTGTCAGCCTAACTATTTCCCTGCATTTATCACATGTGAATCCCTCGCTGCCGACAGAGATTGATAAACTATACATATGACAGGTGATGCAGGTTACCAGGAAAGGAGAAGAAGCCATTACTCACCGTTGATGTAGAATGATTTCAACTCACCACTGTTCCTATGAACTTGTGTAGAAAAAGGCGTAAAGAAAAATTAAAAGTGAATGGCAAGCTAACCGGCTAACACACTACAAACACGCTGCACTCGCGGTTGTAGAATAAAAACGAGCGATCAACGAGAGCGAGGGAAGAAAGGAAAGCGGTAGTAGACGTGAATAGAGACGTGAGTGGGAACGCAAATGGCAGGCTAACCGGCAAACGGAATGCTAACGCACAGCGCGGCGTTGCACTGGCGGTTATAGATTAAAAACGAGCGATCGGATTAGTTTGATGGATAATAACAGAAATCTGGTGGGGAAAAAAAGCTATATTTTATCACTTTAAACAACAGAAAGTAATAGTAAAATAGAGATTTCCTCAGAAGAATAAAACTCTAGGGAGCTACAAACGCACAACACTCTGCAACAGGAGGACAACACTCTGCAACAGGAGCAAGGACAACACTCTGCAACAGATTAACGTTGACACCGTGTCAACGTCAATATTTGTACAGACTTTACATTTTTTTAGTATGGCTGGATTGGAAGAATTGAAAACCAGCTTTTGACAGTTGTGAGATTTAGTTGTCAGTATGAAATCAACAGCTCATCTGTCAGCTCATCTGAATTGTCCCACTAGCTACAGGCTGTCTGGTCATCCGTATTTTTGAGCCCTAGAAACAACTTCTTAAATGGAGAGAGTTTATTCTCATCTGACATTCTGTAAATTTGTCATTTGATTGTGGTTTATTCTGTCTGTTTCATCTGGGAGGTTTTGTTCATACTGCGGCTGTTATAATTTGTTGTTGACTTTGTGAAAGGTCATGCATCCTACCTGTCAACTGCTTATTTATAGCACATTTCAAAGTAGCTCAGATTAGTGCCATATTCCCGCTTGCCATATTATTAGCTTTTTAAGCAAATGAAGCCTTGATTCTTGCAATTGTTCTCTGTGATACTGTGCTCAATAGTTTGATTAATTTCTTCCCCTCTGCACTCCTGTGCAACATGTGGCCCTTAGTGACACTATGCTCGTGGAAATTTTTTTTTTTTTTAATTATAATAAAAAACACACATACTGTACCTTTTATCTTCCATACAGGAAAGCTGGTTTTCAATTCTTCTCAGTTCTTCAGTCAATTCTTTTGTTGTTGTCTCTTCCTCAGGCATATGAGAGGAGGTTTCCCACCTGTCATCTGATCCCCATGTTCGTGGACAGTGATGTGATCAGTGAGGAGACCAGTGAGGATCAATCTTTTCATAAGATTGAGAGGAGGTGTAAACTTGACGTGGATGCACCACGACTCCTCAAACGGGTAAAATGGAGCCCACAAAGTCCCTTTCCTTTTCTCCAAATTAGGTGGTGATGTTTTGTCTGCATTGCCTGCATACTGGTTTTAGACTGAGTCATGTGATATAAGATGTGAATAAGTTTTCAGCTTTGATTTGTAATAAAATGATAAATCCTGTATTTGTGTATAGATTGCAGGTGTGGATTATGTCTACTTCATTCAGAAGAACTCGCTGAACCACAGAGAAAGAACTCTTCATATTGAATCTCACAATGAAACCTTCTCCAACAGAGTCATCATTCACGAACTCTGCTGT
This sequence comes from Labeo rohita, assembly GCF_022985175.1. Lineage (NCBI taxonomy): Eukaryota > Metazoa > Chordata > Actinopteri > Cypriniformes > Cyprinidae > Labeo > Labeo rohita. The sequence goes on along the minus strand of NC_066874.1, from coordinate 13,412,388 downwards.
TACTCGGTGAGAAAAATCATCCTCACATCTCAGAGGTGCTGTTAAGTAGGACTGGGTATCATTAAAAAATTTTCGATACCAATTTTATGAAATACATTTTAACAAGATTACCTTACACATTACCTCAAAAACCCTGACATGTTACAGACTCAGCAGATATGGCAAAAGTACACACATCCTTCATTCAAGTAGAAGTATAGATACTTATGTTTAAAAATACTCTGATAATCGTAGAAGTACTTACTACACTTTTACTCAAGTTAAAGTAAAGAAATGTGGGCTCTGACATGTACTTAAGTAAAAAGTACCCATTACTACTACCTGTTTTAGTGTCTCATTGGTATCTGGACCTCATATGACAAGACACTGCAGGCAAAAACAGTTTTTTCATGCACCTGTCAAATTTGAGATTTTGTGCTTTTTGGTTTTTCATGTGTGTGTTTTCAGACTAGTGGAAGGAAAACATCCAAAAGACACTAAGTGTTTTTTTATAGCACTTTATCTAGTTGTGACAATATATTTCAATTACACTACATATTTTTAAAGGCTGTTTTCCCAAAATGAGCTTTTTCTTCTACACTGAGCCATAAATCTCCACTTCAGTAACACTTATACACACCAAACTTTATATTTTTCTTCCTATACAACATTTTATTCCCTCCAGAATTGTGAAAAGTCTTTTGTTTTCTGTCTGTTCTAAGTAATTTTTTTAATTATGGAGTGACAAAATGAGATACCCCAAATTCCCCTCTGTAAAAACATTTGACTCTAATATGTCAAAAAAAATAAAACAAGAATTTTGAGACTGACCTAATCCACTGTTTAGATTTTTGTACTAGAAATGTATGCAAATTAGTGCATATTTCATTAAATAATGCCTATTTTTTGCATATTTAAACCTAACATTTTAGAAATTTTGTAATAGAAAAAATTTGCAATTAAAGGGGTCATCGGATGCTAAGTTCACTTTTTCATGTTGTTTGAACATTAATGTGTGTTGGCAGTGTATGTACACATCTACCCTATAATGATAAAAATCTGTCACACCGACAGAGGCTGCTCCCACGATAGTTGATTGACATGAGCGTTTTACCTCAGACCAGCTGTCACAGTCCAGTAACTTTCCTTGTTTCGATGCTGAAGCAGGGATGTAAGTTAGACAAGAATATCTCCGACTGAGCGATTGAGGTGTTGTGTTGCTGGATGTAATAATGAACATAGTGGACGTCATTTACTCCCGACATCTGAGCTGCTGAAGATGCAGTAGATTACATTTGTTTGTGAAGGGAATGCGCCTCCCGAGCTACATACATCCATGTTCGCGCGAATCATTCATGATCAAGCTTCACTTACAGCAGAAGTGTGTATAAGCGCTTTTTTTATGAGTCTTTGCGATCGCCTTTCCTTATAATGTGGTAGTTAGGAAGTTTAGCGGCTAAACGCGGCTAAAGTAAACAAGATGGTCATTCCACAGAGAGAAGAGAGGGGTGGGGTGAGCAGAGCTCATTTGCATTTAAAGGAGCAACCCCTTAGAATGAGATGATTTTTGCTGAGCTCATTTTGACAAGGTAAAAAGGGTGTTGTTTTACAAAACCATTGAGAATTTTTAATCAAAGTATATTAGAGACTTTTCATTAAGAGCCTAAAGAATCATATCAACTTGTGGAAAATGGGCATCCGATGACCCCTTTAATCAATGTAATCCATCAACTGGGTAAGGCGAGAACTATTAGTTTTTTTTTTTTTTGTTTTTGTTTTTTTTTAAGGCTATTCATCTGCTGTGTTTTGCCTTAATATAAAATAACTTGCGTTTAAAATGTTATTAGCTAATGAATGTATCAATGCTGAACAACCACCATGTAGAACAGGGCAGGACTGGAAAAAAAAAATTAAGCCAGGAAATCTCATACTCATCCAGGCCATCCCATACACCCACAACAAAGCCAGTAATATGATTTATTAGAGATTTGTTATCAAATGGTAATCCACAAAATGCAGATTAAAACTAAACTAGCAAGCTTGTTTAGAAAATGCAAGAAGTAGAATGTACAGATATTTGCAAAAAAATGTAAGCAGTGAAAGTAAAAAGTAGTCCGAAGTAAAGTACTAATACCAGAAAAAAACAGTAACAAAGTATTTGTACTTTTTGTCATCTCCTGAGCCACTACACAAAAGAACCAAAAAGGCACAAAGGAACAAAATGTAATCAACACAATAAATCAGTGCAAATAGTTTTATTAAAGTTTGATTGAGTTTCCACATCTTTAGGCAACGTTTACACTAGTGTATATACGAGAATACTTTGTGTTCGAAGAAAACAAAAATAACTTTATTCCGCCTTTTCATCTCTACTATGTCAGTTGTGGACACGCGTTCATGAGAGTACATTACCACGCTGCGCCGACCCAGATCCAGATATGAGTAGAACACATTCGTTGTACCTTTGTTTACATTCAGAAAAAGACACGCGCTGTATGAAAGCTATTGATCTGTGTCAGCGCCGCCACACGCATGCGTCTTGGTACTTTCGTGAATGCCCATTCACAACTGACACAGTAGAGATGAAAATGTGGAATTAAGTCATTATTTTTGTTTTCTTTGCGCACAGAAAATATTCTTGTAGCCTTGTTAAATTACAGTTGAACCACTGATGTCGCATGGACTACTTTGTCGATCATCTTGGTACTTTCCTGAGCCTTGAACGTGGTAGTACGCTTGCTGTCTATGGGAGAGTCAGAAACATGTCGGATTCATCAAAAATATCTTAATTTGTGTTCCGAAGATGAACGAAGGTCTTACGGGTTTGGAACCACATGAGGGTGAGTAATTAATGACAATTTTCATTTTTGGGTGAACTAACCCTTTAACACTTGTTTCTCCGGATAATGTAATATGACGCACCATTACTTCAAACGAATTATACTTGAAACCCGACCTCTTAGAAATACTGTAATTAATAACAGTAATCTTTAAGGCTATTAGATTCTGAAAATTTTGGAATCGAGTCCGATTCCTGGTTCTGGAATCGATTCCTCACTGTTGTTTTCGATTCTTTTTCGATTCTTGTTTTTTTAGATCGGAGGAACCTAATTTTGCCATGAGTGTAGGATATACATGTCTTAGAAAGTAGCCTTATCATAATATGAAGCTTTATTTTTAAAAAATTATGATAAATTTCTGCATTTAAATTGTAATTTTACTGCTTTGCCCATGAAATTAGTCACAGCCCACAGCGCAGCAGTGGACATGCATTTATTGCATGAACTGAACATGGCGTGCACAGTTCAGCTCAATGATGTTAACTTCAACAGTATGCTTTGCACAAAATTAACAAACTGTACACAAACAAAATAACCAGAACATTAACAACAACACTGATATAATAGCTCGAGGTTTATCTGTCAATCAGATGCGCTCTTGGCCACTGTGCTCTTGTTTTCTTTCAGAATTATCATTGGCTGATAGAAAAGTTAAGAAATAGCATTTTTTTAAAAAAGATGGAAATAGGATCAATACCCTCCAGTATGTCATGATCTATTCTGTCATGCAGCGCTCAATATTGGGAACAATATAAGCCAGTTCCACCGTAAAATAACTTCTGAATCGTTTTTGAACTGGTTCATTAAAACGATCTATCCGAAAGAATCTTTTCGTGGAAACGAATCAGACTTCTAATCACTATTAGCGAGCAAGAGGCAAATTAATGGATGCTCAACGGAAGGGTGCATCCTCAAACTCAGACAAGCTCAGTACTGACTCTTTTGATTAAGTTTATTTTCATGAATCGACGTTCAGCGACGTTTGATGACAGCAGCTGAGATATGCAACCTTCATATGATGCAGCCTTTCGTTTGAGAGGCGCCCATAGATTAGCTTTGCTGAACTGAAAACGGCTCTGAATGGGGAGTCGATTCCCCTTGATGGAATCGATTCCAACCTTTGGAATCGACTCTCAATTCCCAATGCCTAGGAATTGATTCTTTTTGGAATCGATTCCCAGCCCTAGTAATCTTGGGAGTTGGCTTGTTTAAAGTAATGTAATCATCTGGTTTTACATCTAGTTTGTGATCAGTGATCATATCATTTACAAAAAGCACTTTCGTAGAAAGGGATCTAATATTCAATAAGCCAAGCTTTATCATTTGTTTATCTGTATTATATGTTTTTTATTTGTCGAACGTCAATTTAAATTGTTACTCTTAAATTGGTTTGGACGTTTTTTGTATTTGCTAGTTCGGGGAACACAATCTCTATGGTATGATACCCAGTTTAGCCTATCTGTCTGCTTCCTGAGCTGGGCCTCAGTTAGTCAAATACAAATTTTAAGGGAGTACTCAAACTAGGCACAGTTGCCTTGACGCGTTTTTCCGCCACCTTTTGATTGACAGGATACTATCAGCCCTGATCATCAGCTGATTTTGAACAATCGATAGTATATTGGAATATTAGATTTTATTCTTTCTGACAACAAATCACTTGATTTCAACAAGCTAGTAATCACGCCTTCGTAAGTGGGAAATAGGAAATTCCAATAGCACGTGAAGGCAGCGGAGAAGCGCTCTCGCTCAGCACAGTGGAGTGCATCGTTTTGTTAACTTTGTGGTTTATTATTTTGAGTATTTGGGATGCGGTGACACACAGCCCTGTCACAATATATTGCTTAACAGATCTATCGCTTTTGCCACTCTGAAATGTTTACACAATCGTCCTGCACGTAATAGAAGTTCCGTGCTCGAGTGCAGTTAGCTCTAACACTACATGCACACCGTGCCCGAGCCCAACTGAACCATGCTCTGGCCCACCTCTTCCAACCGAGCCAGGAACGGGTAAACGAACCGGAGCGATCACACTAGTCAAACGACTAGTCATCATGGTCAGTGAAGAGTCGTTTTTACCCTCTGGTCTGTAGCTTTTCCCCAGTGTCTGCAGCTTGACCTTGTTCATTTCAACTGCTGTCTTTGAAATTTTAAGGATGGAAACAACTTGCTGCTCACTGGAATTCAACAGACAGACAGTGGAGTATCAGTGTTTACATTTTTAGCATAAAGGGTTAATTCACCCAAAAATGAAAATTGTCATTAATTACTCACACTCATGTCATTCCAAACTCGTAAGACCTTCATTCATCTTTGGAACACAAATTAAGATATTCTTGATGAAATCCAAGAGCTTTCTGACCCTGCATAGGCAGCAACGGAACTACCATGTTCAAGGCTCAGAAAGGTAGTAAGGACATTGATAACAGGGAGCCGCTGGCTGCTATGAGAAACAAAATCAGGGGCCAAATTATTTTTTTTAGGTGCCACAGAATAAACATGTTTTATTTTTATTTTTTTCCATCTTGAAGATGTCCTGGGAACTAAGGTTCACTTAAAATGGGAACTAAACGTCTTTTCCAACTTGAGAACTATATAGGGTCACAAAGAAATGTTTTTTTACACTGAATCTTTGCCAACATCACGGACGATATGTCAGCATGACATGTGTAATTTGGGCTCCTCCTCAATGCATCCTAATAGGGTTGGGTCGATAGACGATGCCATCGTCCATCGCCGATGGCCGATAGACATCACGATGCTGAGCCGGCATCGCGATTCTCTGCCCCGCCCCCGCCGCAGCAGCAACCCGCTCGCAGCCCGCAGTGATGATGACACTGGCAATGAGCTGTATTCCGCGGGATGGTGAACACGCAAATGGTCATGTAAATTTGTCGTCTGCGCATCTTTTGCGCGGATAACTTGACCACAAATTCTACACACCACTTCAGACGTGTCTCGTGGCTGTCCTCTTTCATTCGGTCTAAAGCCAAAGTATTGCCAGATGAATGCCAGTGAATTTGCACCTTTTTTACCAACCAAGTTTGTCGACGCCATTATAACGACACAGATCACTGTGCCTATTCATGCCAGAGTCCCGCGGAAAAAGTGATTGACAGGTGGTAATTTGTGTGTAACTTATCTTTATTTATTTATGTTTTGGTTATGGGTAAAACAAAGACCATGCGGGTCAGGTAGTGGAAACGGTAGGCTACAATTAATTCGTTATGCCAAATTGGTGGACATCGCCCAACCCTACATCCTATACATGTTGTCTATGTCTTTCATCCAGTCTGTTTTTTCTGTATTAGTAACATGCAATTTTATAGGTGTTGAAATTTATCTTTAGCTCCTTGCATTGTTTCTTATCATGTAGACAACAGGTTAAGTAAAAAATAATATGCAATATAGCACATACATTTAGCAAAATTCTCCTCTTTATAGTTATTTTTGACTGATGAGCTTATGGATGCAGAATGGTTATTCTGATGTAAATGTATTGTTAGGTGGCATTGTTTAAGTTTTACACGTTTTCCAAAGTTTGAAACACTCAATGAGTGATTACATGAGACATTTTAGTAAGTTGTACTATAGGCTATCTTATAAAATACCCTATGTTTTGATGTCCATTCATGTTTATTTCATACTATTGTAGTAAAAAGAAAGATAGATGGGTTCACATGTCGCTTGAACTGAGGCTTTAAACTAAAACAATCATTCACGCTGGGTTAAGGAGTGCTGAAACTGTAGTTATTGTTTGCATTTCGTTATGAATTTGGCAAAATTTTAAAGCTGATACTTTATTAAAAAGTAACAAAGCCAATTGCGATTACTGGACGGCAAGTGTGCTACAAATATGAAGTTCACACATTACCAGAACACAGAATATAGACTAAAGATCTTGATAAGAAGCCATAGTATCAATTATAAACAGAATTGTTAACAATATTGCTAATATCCACAGAGCTGACAGCTTTACCTGTTGTAGTTTGTTCAAGTTGTGCACGAAATAGTCACTGCTTTTTCTGCACTTTCACTTTGCACATCTCCGTCATTTTAGTCTCTCCTGTGCTGCACAATGGAGCCTGCTTTCAGCAGTTGTGCCGTCAACTCTGATGTTTGGCAGAGATGAGGACTGTTTGAAACACTTACTTGTGTGTGCATTATCTCCATTTATTATGTCATACAATAACATACATAACAAACGATGTGATCGCAAAACATCAGGAAAAAGACATTACATGCACATTTTGAAATCGTTACATGTACAACATAATTTATTTGTACTTTGTACTTTTTTTTTTTTTTTTTTTTTTTTTTTTGGCAATTTAAAATTGGCATGTGTCCTGTTGTCCAATGTAGGTTCACCCAGAAAATGAAGAATGGACATGTTTTGAACAATCTGCCAGTCTGGACATCAAATCTTTCTTTGGTTTTGAGAGCACAGTGGAGAAGATCGCCATGAAACAATATGCCAGCAGCATCAAAAAGGTGTGAAGCCACATTGCCTTCTTTAAAAACCATATACACATGTTGGTTTTTTTTTTTCAGTTAGCGTATTAGTTGATGATTTTCTAAACTCTAAGTGTAAATCTAACCCACATACAATTAGCTGATGTAGCAATTTATATAAGGACCACTTTAGATGTTCTTACAAATCAGTTTTTGGTATTTTCACTATAGTAAAGTATGCTGTCCACCATTTTCTCTGCACTTGAACAGCTGTAGTGACAACGGTGTCTTGTATGCAAAGCATCTGTTTTGTAGTTGGATGCACTTATATATTAATTTAATTAAATAAATATACAATTAATTAATTAGTAAACTAGTGTTTTCTCAGCCAATGTGTCGTACACACTGTACAGTCTGCAGTACAGTGGGCAAGCATTTAGAGAGAAATGCACCTTTTGGATTGCATAATCAAAGAGGATTTGTTTTCTTTTTAATATGGTTAATTTTAAAGTAGACATTTCAAGCTTTCTTTAGATATATTTTTTTAAACTTGTGAAGCAAGTAGCTTATACGCTATTGTTTAAAGTTACTGCTAGATATACTGCAGTTACCTCAAGGACCAGCTGTTAATGATCTATCTGTCATGGACAGTTTTTTTTCTGTGAACAACAGACTAAAAAAACTTTATACATTTTTTTTGGTCGACTATTAGGGGGGGGGCAGCCCTATACAGTTTTTAGGTTATAACCGCATCTGTCTATGCTATAGACGGGTGTTGATGTATGTTCATGCTGGTGTCACAATGGTTACAATTAACAACATGAGAGATGGTGTGAACGCATGTCGTTCAGTTACACGTTATAAATAATCCATAGCCATTTGCATTACAGTTTCAGTTTGAAGTCGATTAACTGAGAGGTCAAAGTTTAAATAGGCCTGCTTAGTAGAATTCCCTCTTAAAGTTTTTTTTTTTTATTTTATTTTTTTTAGGATTTAAAACATTTTTCGATTAGTCAGGTATATTCCAATTTCAGAACTGTCACATTTAAGACATGTCATGTCCTTAACAGTATATTTTCCTCCTAATTGCGAAAATGGTTTATGCATTGCAATTCACGGAAAGTCTATGTTGTCTCCCATAAACTTGCGTTTTTTTTTTTTTTGTCAAGTCTGTAATTAATGCATATTTTTTAAAATAATATATAAAAAAGTTGTGAAAGTGAAATGTGAGTGATGTGTTCTTATTTTATTTCTCTATAGGGTAAAGAGATTATTGAATACTACCTGAGGGAGCTAGAGGAAGAAGGTATAACTTACGTACCTCGGTGGACCCCTTGCCCACCATCACCCACAAAGCCCATGGTGCCAGTTGTTGTCCCTGCATTGCCTATCACTCCCACAATCACCATTGAAGCCCCTCCTGAGAGCGTGAATGAGATTCAAGTGTGTAAAGAGGGCAGCAGTCCTCCGGGCAGCCTGAACGACGCCCTTGTAGCCAGTCCAGATGGTTAGTATCAACCCAGTTGGTTGATATTAAAACACAGTTGATATTAGAATATTTTATTTTTTGCCTTCCCTTTTGTACTTTGCCTCAAAACACATCTATACAACAAATAAAGCATGCTTCAGTTTATTAAAACGGAGCGTTAAAACAAGCTAACAAACTTTAATTTAGAGTTTGTTTGGGAACATGTAAGGTGTGCTAGATGTAAATTGTTTCAATCTATGTTTAGATAAACTGGATGCAGACTACATCAAACGTTATCTGGGTGACCTCACACCACTTCAAGAGAGCTGTCTGATTCGCCTGCGACGCTGGTTGCAGGAAACACACAAGGGCAAGGTGAAATGTGCACACACATTCAACCTTTCTGATGTTCAATCAGAAGGATCAGTATTTATTGTCATATGTGATTAATCTGCTGATATGTGGACATTATTAGATTATTGGCATTGGCTGATAACTGTGCCTGCATCTGTGATTAAACCAGATGGTTTAACTTTATTAATGCACAATTATGTCATTAATTAATACATTAGTTGTGTATAATTTATGTAAAAAGACGTTTTTTTTTCTTTTCTCCTTAACTGCACAAAATTAATGTAATAATGGCATATATACCAGAAGTACCAGTACTTACATAGAAACCTATACAAAGTAGCCAGAAAGAAATTCTAGTTTTAAAGAAATATGTCAGATGGATTTAGAGGCTTTTGCATCTGAACTCTTCATATGTATATATTATTATTATATATATATATATATATATATATATATATAATTTTTTTTTTTTTAAAGCATAGCAATATGTATTCCAACAGTTTACAAGTGATCAGTTTTACGATGTGGTCACATTTTGTCAGTGGCACTCTGGGAACCCACTTGTCTAGCTTAGTTGTTGATCCTCCTGACCTCTCAGATCCCAAAAGATGAGCATATTCTACGGTTCCTGCGTGCACGGGACTTCAACATAGATAAGGCACGGGAGATCCTTTGCCAGAGTCTGACCTGGAGGAAGCAGCATCAGGTGGACTATCTCCTGGATACCTGGAGCTCTCCTCAGGTGTTGCACGATTACTACACCGGAGGCTGGCACCACCATGACAAGGGTGAGTGAGCACAGTGATGCCCTGTCTAGCCTAATAGTTAGAAAGTTGGACTTGTAACCCAAAGGTTCAAGTCTCAGGTCCAGCAGTGATTGTAGGTGGGGGGAGTGAATATCCAGCACCCTTTCCAATAGCACCCTCAATACCACGACTGAGGTGAGAACCTTGAGCATAGCATCGAACCCCCAACTGCTCCTTGGGCGCCGCAGCATTGGCTGCCCACTGCTCCGGGTGTGTGTGTTTGTTCACTGCTTACTGCTGTGTGTGTGCACTTGGATGGGTGAAATGCAGAGCACAAATTCCGAGCTGCAAATACGATGTAATACAAATGAAAGACTGTTGTGATCTAAGCTTTTAAATGGCACCAGTCAAGTCAAGTAAGTGTTTTTTTTTTTTTTTTTTAATTAGCTAGCTACTTCAATTAAATGATTAAAATGCATAGATTATCCATTCCTTCTTTTCTTGTTTTGTAATTTTCAATTTTCTTTAAATCTCCCTTAGTTTTCCCTATTTCTTTGACTAACAGTTTTCTGTTGTTTGCTTGCCTCTTTTTCTTTTCTTTTCTTTTCTTTTTTTTTTTTCTTTTTTCATCACTTTTTAAATTAACCCTCCGTATACGGGGTGCCTATGTTTACTTCACCATATTACAAATAAATCCTAATCTATTGTTGGAAAGGTCTAAGACTCCTAATTAGATATTTTACCACTGTTTGGTGTTACAAATTATGTAGGAAAAGTAACATATAACAAGTAAAAGTAATAATTCTGACTTTTGTGTTTTGAAAAGACTTTCTTTGTTGCCTTTTTCCCTATCACACTTTAGATATCATAAGAAATTATATATCAGTTGAAAACTAAAAATCTCAAAATTCGTCCTTTGAAAACCATTTTAAAATCAGACATTACATTACCATTGAAAATGTACAATTAAATCATATTACAAAATGTTTTCCTTCATGAATTATAAAAAATTAAGTTTAAATAGTGCATTTTCACGTCTATGTTCAAAAATGGGAGTGACAGTTAAAGGGTTAATTAATTTCCATCTTGTGTTGAGGCACAGGAATTGTTGGCAGCATCAATTATTATATACAGGCCTGCCATAATGTCAGAACTGCTCATTTTGCTGTCCCCTGTGGTGAAAAGATACCACACTGTGACCTTGTGCATCAGTCACAGTAAAGGTCCATCTGCTGTCCATAAACTGTTCATAATTTTGTAGCATGTATAATTTCATGTTTAGTAATAATAATACAAACATAAGGCTCTAAATCCAGACCATCAGTTCATGCTACACAATAAACATTTTTTAAATTACATACAAGTACAGTGAAGCACTGAAATTTAATTGATTAACAGAAGAATTTTTTTCCTCAAATGGTCTGTTTACAAGATTGGTCAGCAGTAAGTTTGCACTTACTTTTGAAAATTGCAAGATATAACTTGTTTGTACCTCTACTTCCTGTTTGAGGTCTTTCAGTTACATTTTTCAGCACAGCACATCATGGTGTGTTGTGGTTTGGCACAGTAATGCTGGAAATGTAGGATGTGTTGTGTTCTCACATGCTTAAACACTTGTTTATGTGTTGCTTTCTACAGATGGCCGACCTCTGTATATCTTGCGCCTAGGACATATGGACACTAAAGGACTAGTTCGAGCACTTGGAGAAGAATCCCTGCTCAGACATGTAAGAGATTTAATTATCTACATTTTCCATCATGCTTTCTGGTGTATTCCATTCATATGAATTCAAATGAGTAGTGCAGAGTCTAACAGCATATATGAATTTTAAGGTGCTGTCAATCAATGAAGAGGGTCTGAGACGCTGTGAGGAGAACACCAAAGTTTTTGGTCGGCCAATTAGGTACTGACAAGACTTACAGATTTTTCTTCTTTAACCATAAAGTATAATTATATTTGCAGATAAAACACTCATTTGCATTTTGTCTGCAATAAGCCCTATGAGAGGCCCCATAAACTTTTGTTTAAATTTACATTTTCTCATCCAGTTGTTGGACATGTCTTGTCGATCTTGAGGGGCTTAATATGAGGCATCTGTGGCGTCCTGGAGTCAAAGCTCTGCTGAGGATCATTGAGGTGGTGGAGGCCAATTACCCAGAGACCCTGGGCCGTCTACTCATCCTCCGAGCACCCAGAGTCTTTCCTGTCCTGTGGACACTGGTTAGAGACCACTGTTTGCTTTTGCTTTTAAATGGTTGTTCTCTGCTAAAATCTAGAAATGGTGATGGCATTTTAACATGACATGCCGTATTTATCAGTGTTTCCTCTAGAATTTTTTTCCAGCTGTGGAAGCAAATAAATAAATGACAAGCAATAATACAAACAAAAACAATAAGATACAAATGCAATTAACAGTACGTTTATGTTTTTCAGGTAGGTCTAACAGTAATATTTATGTACAGAACTACTACAGAAACTGAATAATCTATTCAACTGTAAAATAACACTGGATAGTCTTCCCTGTATAAATAAACACTAATGACAGACATCAGCAGGTTTATTTAGGCTGCTGTCTCTTTATAAGTTCATGCATATACTGTACACATTTCGCTTCTCATTGGTTTAAAATCACTTAATAGCATATATGTGATGCAATCTGGGAAAACCCATTGGATGTCACGCTGGGACGTTTTCAGGAAATTCAAAAAATAGGTCGAATGTCAAATTTTTTTTTTTTGTCAAAACTGGGTTTTCATTAAATCATTCTATAACATCTTGTCTGTCATCTCTGAAAATATCTTGGCGAAATTGTAACAATGACGCAGTCTGAAGTACTGTAGCCGCTCACTTAAACGATCTTACTCGTCTCAATCTACAAAATTTTGGTGATGTCAGTGCCCTAAATGATGTTATATAATATACTATTTCACATCCAGAGATAAAGGATCAGAAGATGAAGTAACTAAAGAGGAGGAGTCCGATGACAGTCTGTTTTATCCACAGTGTGCAAACAGTTGCGCTGCGCTCGCTTTTCTAAACTACAAGGTACATTATTTGTGCTATGTAAACATACAAGGGGTGATCCAGACAGATCTCGTTAAACCTGTAAAGTGAAAGTGAAAGCCATCTCACTTTAAAGCCGTTTTTCTCAAAATTCCATTCCTGAAAATAATAGCTATCAGCCAACTTAAGATAGCCATAACTTTGGTTTTGTTCAAGCTATGGACAAAATAATAATTTCATATGGTATCAAAACCTAAAAAAGGTAAAATTTCACCATGTTTTGGGTTTTCCAAGATTGCATCACATATACCGACTATGTTCAATATTCACCGTATTGTGCGAGTACCGTTTCATGTCTTTTTGCTTTTTTCATCGTTTGTCATTGCACTATAAGCGCAGAACCTGTGGGAATGGAGATAGTCCTTACTGCAGAACACAAGATCCAGGGGTGAGGCTGTATCCAGATCCAACTCCTCCCATCTTACATATCCCTAAACCTACCCGTCTCCACCCCACTGATCCCTAAACCTAGTCATCTCCACCCCCTGGATGTGGATGTAACTTCGCCCACTGGATCTAGTGTACTGCAGTGAGGGGCTACTGCTGGAATGGGTATAATTATGCACAATACCTGCAATCCTGTGCCAAAATTCAAGTCATACTCTCTCTGCAGCTGTGGCGGGAATGATTTTTGGTGTGGCGGCCCACCACACCAGAATGAATGTAGTGGAAACAGAGTTTATTTGTTCAAGTTTAATAACCCTCTTATATTCGGAGTCCTGTATAAAACATATTAGCATTAATAAACTCCCTGCATTAATATCAGTAATAATCTCTCATTTACAAAGTAGCATATATTTAACTCATTGGAAGTGTATAATTTATGTAAAACTGTGCTTTACTTTTCTTATCTCTTCACAGGTGAGCCCTTTCATAGATGAGAATACACGAAAGAAGTTCCTGATTTATGCAGGAAATGACTACCAGGGTCCTGGCGGTCTTGTGGACTACATTGATAAAGAGATCATCCCTGACTTCCTTGGAGGAGAGTGCATGGTGTGTAATTTTGTTTTCCCTATGACTGAATGGTGTCTATTCATTTGCATAATTTAGGAAAACTTGCTCCCAGTAGGATCTGTATGCATGTATTCAGACTTCGGTATTATGCGTCTCATTTTAGAATGGTTTTAGTGGCTTATTAAACTGAAGTTGTGAAACTGTGAAATATGTGCAGTGTGAAGTGCCAGAGGGTGGCTTGGTTCCCAAATCTTTGTACAGAACTGCAGAAGAACTGGAGAATGATGAGATAAGGCTGTGGACAGAAACTATTTACCAGAGTGCCAGCATCTTCAAAGGAGCACCACATGAGGTCAGACTGCATTAGAAACAAAATTATATATACAGCATGAGTTTGATTTTGTTTGGTGCGTTTGAAAATTATGAACACAATCTACAATTTATTTATTTACAAAAACTTGCTGAGAAAGTCTGAGAAAACTTTTTTTTTTTTTAAAGCAGAATACTTGTTTTAGTTAAACAACAATTTCCTTTTTTATATCCCCCTTCAGCTACTGATTGAGATCATTGATGCCTCCTCAGTCATCACTTGGGACTTTGATGTATGTAAAGGTGATGTGATCTTTAATATCTACCACTCTAAAAGAGCTCCACAGCCGCCAAGGAAAGATCCACTGGCTACCCATGGCATCACCTCTCCTGCAGGCAACAATGTGCAGCTTATAGATAAATCCTGGCTGCTAGGGCAGGACTACAGCATGGTGGAGTCACCCCTCACCTGCAAAGAGGGAGAAAGTGTGCAGGTATGTCAGTTACAACCAGCATCCAGTTTTATGCTGATAAGAGTTGCCATAGTAAAGGTTTATAGTGGTTATACCATACTTTGCTTTTGTACCTTTAAGACTATGCAAATGCCCTCATTGCATGTAAGAGAGAGAGAGTTAAGAGTTGTCTTGATAATTGCATGTCATGTTTTCTTCATTCCCTTGTTTTAACCTCTCTGCCAACATATGTACACACCCTTTAGGGTTCACATGTGACACGATGGCCAGGTTTCTATATTTTGCAATGGAAGTTCCACTCTATGCCAGCATGCGCCACCACAAACCTACCTCGTGTGGATGATGTTTTGGCTACTCTACAGGTGTCCTCTCACAAGTGCAAAGTGATGTACTACACTGAGGTTCTGGGCTCAGAGGACTTTAGGTAAACATACTGAACAGTACTGTGTGACATCTGTTGTAATCATTTCATCACTGCCTAGTTATTGTGATTTTTTTTTTAATTTAGTGTGTGTGTGTTTTTTTTTTTTTTTTCATAATTCCATAATTCCAATGGTCATAATTCCAGCTTCTTTATTTAAACTGCCTATTACTTTTCTGTTCTGGTTGTGTCTCTGTTTTGCCAGTATTGCCTTATTAAAGTAAAAATAGAGCAAAATTGTTATGAGCAGTGTCCAAGCCTGCTGCTTTTTTTTTCTCTTTCTCTCCCTTCTGCACCCGGCCACCTTCCTTTCTGTTTCTCCCTGTAAAGAACGGCTTGCTGCGATGTGCAGAGTTTGTAAGTGAACTTGTTTGCCGTTAGCCTAGCTACTGTGCTGTGCTAATGGATTGTGATTGTTAGCATTATCATCATGCTAACAAAGCTCTGTTAACAAAGCTAACAAAGCTCTGTTAATTCTGTCTGCTCAAACATGCTTGGCTTGAGTTTCACCCTCTAACTCTGTATTCAGCAGGCTGATGTAAATACAGCTGACGTGAGATGAAACCTATATGAAAATGGCATAAACCTGTTTCCCATTAAAAACCCTCTTTCAAAATTTCCATTTTGTTTTTTAACAAGTAATTTATAAACTGATTGTATACACTATGGACAAATGTATTGGGACACCTGACCATTACATTAGCAGGGACTTCAGTGACATTGCATTCTAAGTTAATATGGAGTTAATCCCCCCTTTGCAGCTATAACAGCTTCCATGCTTCTGGGAGGGCTTTCCAGAAGATTTTGGAGTGTGGAACTGTGGGAATTTTTGTACATTTATTCAGTAGAGATTTTGTGAGGTCCAGTACTGATGTTGGACGAGAAGGCCTGGCTCCCAGTCTCCGTTTCAATTTATCTCAAAGGTGTTCAATGGGAAGTCAGAGCTCTGTGTGGGTCACTCAGGTTTTTATGCACCATTCGCCTCAGAAGTCTTTTTTTAAGAAATTACTTATCACAGTACAATGGTTGAATTTGCTGAGCTATTGAGAACGACCCATTTTTTTGTTTGTAAATGTAGACTGGATGGCTAGGTGCTTGATTTTATACACCTGTGGCAATGGGTCTGACTGAAGCATGTGAATTCAATTATTAAGAGGTGTGTCCCAAAACTTTTGGCCGTATAGGCTGTGTCCGAAAGTTTAGACAGCTGCAGGTCTCGTTTGTGCACGAAGGTACCCCAAATCGAACGTCAACGTAACATGAACTGTTACAAAATGAAAAGCATAGATTTTTGGAATATCAAAGGCAGCGAAAGATAGGCCCACATCTAATTTGCCTTCAAAAATCGATCAGATGATCTCAGTAGAGAGGATGTGACCCGGTCATTGGATTCGGACGTGCCTTGTTGCCTTCCTAGCCCGCCTTCGGAGACAGCATTTTTCAGCTTTCGGATGCAGCCCTCTGTCTGTCTGTCTCTCTCTCTCTCTCTCTCTCTCTCTCTCTCTCTCTCTCTCTCTCTCTCTCTGGCTGTACTTTGTGGAATCCAGTATATTCTTGGCTGTGTAGGACTCAGTATTTCTCTCTCTCTCTCTCTCTCTCTCTCTCTCTCTCTCTCTCTCTCTCTCTCTCTCTCTCTCTTTCTCTGGCTGTACTTTGTGGAATCCAGTATATTCTTGGCTGTGTAGGACTCAGTATTTCTCTCTCTCTCTCTCTCTCTCTCTCTCTCTCTCTCTCTCTCTCTTTCTCTGGCTGTACTTTGTGGAATCCAGTATATTCTTGGCTGTGTAGGACTCAGTATTTATCGTAACATAGTAACATTTTCTTTTACTTAATTTTGCAGAATACCTGTTCACATTACATCTCTACTTGTATTTACAAAATGCCTGTTCACACCAAGTCTGACCTTTTGTCATGTCTATCTTTTGTTGCTGAGCATAGGTTGATTTTACACTGAACAAACAATCAAGGAAAAGATGTGATATGGCAAGGAATTTTAATATACTTGCCTTATATCATGTCTGTTGCATATGTGTTAATATTAGTATTAACCATATATAATAGTAGTATTTGACCACTTATTACCAAAATACCTTGGTTTTCCTATATTACAGTGCTTTTTAGTCACACTATTTTTACTATTTCCATAGTTCCGTTCCAGAAGAGTGACAACATTTGTTTTAGGGGTGGGTTGTATTTTGCATTAAAGCATGTGAATGACTGGAGTGCATTTTGATTCAGGCATGCAAATTTTCTTTTTATATATTTAAAATTGTAAAGATTTACATTGTACTTTAAAAAGTTTGTTTTGTGTATCGTTTACAGCATCAGACTTGGTGTGAAAAAGCCTTAACATGGCGGTTATGTGAGCTTTATGTAGGCAGATGAATAAGGTATTCTAAAGCCAGGAAGAACAGGAACATTGAATACTAATAAAATGCTCTTGCTAGATGCTTGCCAAATGTTTTTGCAGATCACAGGCTACCTTAGTTGATTGTGTAAGCAGTGTACGATATTTACTTTTTGCCTACCAGCCAATGAATGTCCAAGACAAACAAATGTGTTTCAAGTGTGTGTTTTTGTTTAAGCAACAGCAAAAAAACAAAACAAAAAACAACAACAAAAAGTCTTAGGGCTGGTAAATAAACAGGAAAAAAACAAACAAACAAAAAAACCTCTGCCTGTAAGATTTACATCATTTGAGAGAAATTTTAATTTTCAGTACATTCAATTTTAATGTCAAATATGAGAAAAGGCAAATACTTCTTTTATTTGGCTTTGTTTGGCTTTTTTTCTAACTGCATGTCCTCCTTAAAGGGGTCTTAGCATGCTAAGTTCACTTTTTCATGTTGTTTGAACATTAATGTGTGTTGGCAGTGTATGTACAAATCTACCCTATAATGATAAAAATCCATGCAGTGGTTTTTAATTAATCTGTAAAAATAATATTCCCTTTTTCAAATCGAGCCGTTCTCAGATGCCTGTCGGTGTGCCGTCACACTGACAGAGGCTGCTCCCACGATAGTTGATTGACATGAGCTCTTACCTCAGACCAGCTGTCACAGTCCAGTAACTTTCCTTGTTTCGATGCCGAAGCAGGGATTTAAGTTAGACAAGAGTATCTCAGATTGAGCGATTGAGATGTTGTGTTGCTGGATGTAATAATTAACATAGTGGTCGTCATTTACTCCCGACATCTGAGCCGCTGAAGATGCAGTGGATTACATTTGTTTGTGAAGGGAATGCGCCTCCCGATCTACATATATCCGTCTATGTTCACGCGAATCATTCGTGATCCAGCTTCACTTACAGCAGAAGTGTGTATAAGCGTTTTTTTTATGAATCTTTGCGATCACCTTTCCTTATAACGTGGTTGTTAGGAAGTTTAGTTGCTAAACGCGGCTAAACGTTGCTAAACGCGGCTAAATCCGGCTAAAGTAAACAAGATCGTCATTCCACAGAGAGAAGAGAGGGGTGGGGTGAGCAGAGCTCATTTGCATTTAAAGGAACAACCCCGTAGAATGAGATGATTTTTGCAGAGCTTATTTTGACAAGGTAGAAAGGGTGTCTTACAAAACCATTGAGAATTTTTTAATCAAAGTATATTAGAGACTTTTCATTAAGACCCTAAAGAATCATATCAACTTGTGGAAAATGGGCATCCGATGACCCCTTTAAGATCTGGGTGTTTAACTGTATATGAACACAGATACAACCAATTAGCATGAGGGGGTGTGGCTTACAGGTTCAAATTAAATTATTCTATCTAGACATTTTCCCTAAACTTTTTTTCTAACAGAATTTTATTTACAGTCTTTAGGATTAATAATTTCTCACATGCTGTTCTATTCTGTTCTATTCTCAGGGGTTCAATGACCAGTTTGGAATCAAGTCACAGTGGTTTTTCTCAGCTCAGCGCCACCACCACATCCTCCAGCCAGTCACAGTCCAGCTCCATGATCTCCAGGTAGAATGGAAAGAGATTTAGGCTCTAAAATGTTTTATCAGTACAGTTTCTTGATTCTCTATAAACCCCATTATTACTGTTCCTCTGTTATCTATCCAACTATCTAACACTGTATCACTCCATGTCAAGGACCTGAAGCATGCTCGCAGAACTAAAAAGAGTATACAAGATATCCTTATCTCAAGAGCATTCTGGTGGTGGTAGTTTTTTTGTTTGTTTTTTTTTTTAAAGGGCTTAAATCTGATTTGCCATAGTGCTCAGCTGGGCTGCAGGTCAGTTCATAGGCCGATTGTACTTTGTGTGAGTGTCCAAAGAGACACTACCATGCATTTCTACATTTCCCAAGGACCGCATGCTTGAACTAAGCAATACATGTTCTTCAAATTGGGAAAGAGCCTGAAATGAACACGCCCACTTACACATCTCAAATACTGCACATACCTACATGTATGCACTTAGTTCTGCCATATCACTAGGAGCTCATCCTCTTGGTGAATAGTTGTTAGGTCAGTGGGTGGGCTTCTGCAATAATTTGGAAGAATTTGTACTATTTGTCTACTATTGTATTTATCATAAAATGTTTAAGGAGACTGGGTTAAGTCTTCTTGGGTGCTACAAGCTTGTTTCCTCATTGTTAGTGTGTGGCTAGACTTGCAGTTTAAAAATGGCAAAGTGTTTAGTGAAATAGTCACAGTACTGCTTCAGTGCTTACTACTAGTGTTAGCTTGAATTTTGGCTTTGTGGAAATGCCTTGATATCGAACCTCAGACTCGCTGCTGATCAGTTCCTATGCAGTCAGCCAATCAGTGCTTGGAATGGTCATTCATAGTAATAGGTCAAAGCATTTTTTAATGACAGCTTTACTGGAAGAGAGGCAGTGTAAATTTTGTAGTGAATTTTATCATTGGTCCAACAGAATAGGTGAACTTGTTTTTCTGTTTGTGTATTATAAAAAGGAAAGAATTTTTTTTTTTTTTTTTTTTTTGTATTTTGCCTCTTATTTGACAGTTTCTGTTAGCAAAAACTTGAAATGGAGTGAAGTTACACAATCCATTAAAACATGCTTCTTAAAGACTCTTTGTTCAGGTTAGAATATCAATCAGAATTTAAAACAAAATGCTCAATAGTTGTCTGGATGAGAGCATTTCTGTTAATCCAGGTGACTTTAACATGTTTGACAAACATTCACAATAAACTGGTGTCACCTGCTTAATGTCCTGTGACATACACATATTCTGTGTCTGCATCCAGGTGAGGTTTACCTGAGAACAGTAGATGTACTCACATTTAACTTGCACAGGTTGTTTGAATGATGCTGGAGCCAATAGTCTGAAGATACTCCCTCTCCTTCATTTCTCAGCCTTATTAGTCCTGATCTCCTGGACAGGACACTTTAGGGAAAAGGAGATTTTGTTACACTTAACAACAGTTAGTTTTTACATGTCATTCCTATAATGTTGATCATCATATGATACATTTGCTGTGGTACTGGTATTCTGGAAGGTTAATAACAGTAAAAAAGTAAAAGAGGAACAATATTTTGTCTGATGGTTAAAACAAATGACATTTTGTCATGAAAACTTTTTAGGATTATATTACAACTGTTAAGTTTATGGTTGGATGTTTTTAGCGTGCCATATGAGCATAAATACAATACAACTTTAAATGCTTTTTGGGTTTCTACAGAAATCCTATATCAAGCTACCACCCCTTAAAAATTCTAAACACCTATAAAGCACATATTATAAACCATGTGTACTTTAAAATCCTCTCATTTGACTACAAGCTGCCAGTCAGGTAGGAGTTTCAGAGCTTACAGTTCTAGAATCTAACATTGTTTAACCATGCACAGGTTAGTAGACTTGTTTTATGCTTAGAGTTTAGAAAAAAAAGTGAGAGATTCTATTTACAGTGCAATTTTTAAAATCTTTAACAAATTGCTGTTTTAATAATGCAGAAATCAACAAGACAACTGTAATTCTGTAATGCTTTACAGTGAAGAGAATTCTGTGTGATTTGTATGAACGTGTGATTGTGTTTTTCTTTCCCCCTGATTCACTTAGCATTTTTAGCCATCTAATGCGGTATGTCAGTGCTAACAGTCATTTTAATTTATGTGACTCAGTCAGCTAGATGAGACCCCTGATATTGGAATATGCAAGCATCCATACAGTTAATGTATAAGGGCCACTGATGTGTCCAAAAGCACATCTCTCTCTCTCTCTCTCTCTCTCTCTCTTTCTCTTTCTCTCTCTCTCCTCTCACTCTGACGTGCACGCACACACACTTGTAGTCTTCCTTATACACCTGCCTTTTACTGAACAGACCAGTGTGTTTAAGAAGTAGATCTAGGGGCTTTTACATCCACCCAGCTTTTCATGAACAAAAACTTTTATTCTCATTGTGTAAATTATGCTTAGAATGTTTAGAAAAGAATGAACCAGCTGAATGAAATGAATGTGTGTTTACGTTTGGATCTTTTAGATTTACATGATCTTCACAGAATCTCAACTTTTCTATGTAATGATAATGCTCATCATAAGAACACCAACCTGGATTATGTTTTAATATCTCATGTGTTTATATGGTCTCATCTGTGTATGAGGGCTATTAACTGTTCATGTCCATTTTCTTCTCCCTCTGCTTGTATTCTCCTTTTTTCTGTGTTGTTACATATCTGTTTTTCCCTCTGGCAAATTCTGTATGTGAAAAAATATTGAATTAATATAAAATTATAGCGCCTTTACATTTTTCGAAGTTATTAAATTTGAATTAAAGAGATAACTTTTGCTGTGTTCCTTTTTGTTGTGTGTGTGTGTGTGTGTGTGTGTGTGTGTGTGTGTGTGTGTGTGTGTGGCCTTGTCTTTCTATCCTGGTGGGGACTTAAACCTAAATATACACACCAACTCATGGGGCCTTTTTAAATTGAGGTCCCCAAGAGGAAACATGCTTATAATTAAGTACATAGCAGTATTAGCTGTATAGTTTATAGATTCACCCTAAATGTTGGATTTAAAATCAAAGTTTACTCCTAGACAGACAAAAATGTAAAATTCCTGTCATATTTGAATATTAGGATATGATATGCTCACAATAATAATTTAAATTAAAGTGGCATCATTCTCTCTTAGAATTTTGTAAGTAAATTTAACAAAATTTTGCACACTTTTTTTCACATTAATGGACATACCAGTAGTAGGCATAGAAAAAGACAACAATTTATTTTAGATATGATTCTTACATTTTCTTTTGTCAAAAGAAATGCATTAGGCCAGTGATTCTCAACTCCAGTCCTGGGGTACATTTTGTATGTCTCCCTGATGATTCGTTAGGAGGGAGATCCATGAACTGAACTGAGGGTGTCAGGTAGGAGAGACATACAAAATGTGCAGAGCAATGGTACCCCGGAAACCATAGCGGCATAAAGGCAATACTTTCTTACAAGCGTGTTTCGAATGCTGCAGTAAAAAACAAGTTTCTTTTTAATTCAGCTCATGTTCGCTAGATGTCAGTAAAGAGATTTCGGTTATCAAGAAGTTTTCACCGCCCACGGACAATTACGTCAAAATCTAGGAAGTGTGGAATGTATACACGGACGTGTTGGATGTCGGCTCCTGAGGCAGAGTTGGTGTTGAAATGGGAAAGGTTAGAAAATCATGAATAAATATGTTGCATTGAGTTGCATCCGTATTTATAAAAGATCATTTGATTAAGCCATAGCAAATAGCCAGCGATACTCCAACATCATCAATTGGGGTCACTGAACATGGAAATGGATCGTAATCGTGACACCATGTGAAGCCATACATTAAGTGCTTTATAAGGGTTTAGAAGCATAAATGTCACCCTGCAAAAACTCGTTCAAGGGCGGCAGCATCACTACTTCCCTTAATTCCCTACGGCGGCTAATGAACCAGAAGTCTAAAGCCCGAAACACTACACAATTTTCGACTGTCCCAGACCAAAGGTTAGCGTCGTCGCTCCAGATCCGTGGTCCTATGTCTTACAGTGAGAGAGGTTCAAAGACGGTCGTTGTCACGGTAGCCTGCGATCATTTTCTGACAATATCAGAAATTTAGCCTGATCATCGCTTTTTTTTTTTTTTTTTTTTTTTTTTTTTATTAATGCTTGAACAACATACATAACAAAAGTGCCAAGGGTATAAATGAACAAAAAAAGTTAAAAAAAAAAAAAAAGTGCATATAAACTATGAAAATATTCAACCAACAAATTATATATACATACATACATGCATACATATATATATATATATATATATATATATATATATATACTATTTGGATTACCAACAGTACGTACGGTACTTTTTTCGGTACATTACTCTCTGTGTAATAACAAAAATGTTTATTTCAGTGAAAAAATAAGTCTAAAAATCTCAATTTCAACATTTTAAACAATAGGGCCCTACAATCTTTTTCCTTTTTTTCAGAAATTCTTGTGTGTTTTTAATTTTTCTGATAATCAAACACAGACATTACATATTTATTTATTTTTAATTACATGAAAATTAAACCAAACAGTTTTTTTCTGTTATTATTATCATTTCTGCATTTAATTGTTTAATTAAATTTGCCAGAAATAGGAATATTTAAACACCTATATTATACAGTACAAAAGTACATGTTAAACCGTACTTTTATTTTGACAGGTTGCCGGTTAGTTTTTGTGTGTATACACTATGGTATGATGCAAGTTTTCTCAAATGAAACGGTAAAAAAGTTCTGGGAGATTAGGCTGCGTCCGAAAACCTAGTAAGTTGACTTGCTGCCTCGCTGCCTTATCAGGCAGTGACTTCGAAGGCTGCAAAGACAACTCTAGAAACTTAGGACTTCAGAGGCAGCAGAACGTGACGCCGTTGCTAGGTTACCTAACGGTTAAGTTGCAGATTTTGTAGAAAAACGATCTTATACAGTTATGTATAAATGCTTTATTAATACATAAAGACCTCAGTGTCATTACCCACCGAAGGTCTGTGCATCGGAGAAGACGACTGAGAATGGCAGCTACTTTTTGCTTAAAAAAATAAAAGCACTGATGCAAGTAATATTGCAGAACAGGTCATTGTTATTAGTGGCTGTTTCGTTATTATTGGTAGTATATTGTAAATATTATTCTTATTCACTACTCATTTGAACACTTTTAACATTTTTTTAAATACTATTATTACAAACAATACTATTTATCATGCTTTTTACACTATTACGATTCATAAAGTATATCATGGTCAAGATCTCATCTATTATATAAAGTAACAAGTCTAATTTCACCAGAATATCTTTATTTATATAGCCTATATGACGCACACGCACAGGATTGTGGGAAATCGAAGGCAGCGAAGGATACATCTATGCTGCCTTCAAAATTCCATCAGAAGAAGGTACCTCCAGAGACAGGAAGTGAAGCAGAATTAGAATTCGGACGTGCCTTGATACCTTCCTGCCTTGGAATGCTGCCTCATAAAGCAGCATTTTAGAGCTTTCGGACGCAGCCTAAGTTCATGCGTTTATGTCGTCATATAATGAGACGCAGAGGCCGAAAATAACCGCGAGCGTCACGTGTGCTTTATTATTTGTGTAGTAAACAAAGCCGAGTCTCCGCCATTCATTCATACAGAGAAAAGCGGAACATGGAGGATTCATATTTAAACCGTCTTGTTGCGTTTTAATATTCACAGACACTAGTCCATAGCGCGATTCGAATTAAGTGAGAGACCTATTTTTGATTTATTAAACCAAAAATTGACGAATTCTGCGGCATCCCGCGCTATAGAGTAAATTCCGTTTTTATGAATGGACTCCGCAATCCTGTCCGCGTTTTTGCGGAGGAGAAATTGTAGACGCGTGACCAATTAACGTTAGAGACAGAAATGGCATGCCATTGTGTAAATAAGATAAATGACATAAGTCTATTTCGTTTTTTTCTTTTTAATAAAAGAACAAGGTATAGACCTGTTTTATAGGAAAGGTACCTTAAATGACGTCTGTTGTGATCTGGCGCTATATAAAAAAAAAAAAGTTTACATGACCTTAAAGGGGGGCGGCGGCCCCCATAAAATAATGGCAGGGGAAACACTGATATGGTATGACCTCAGGAATACATTGATAATTCATTAATATTATAAAAATGAGTATTAAGTTTAAAAAATTGCTTCGAAATATTCCCAACAAGGCCATGATAATGCCTGTCAAATTTGATTTTAAATTGAAATGTCAAGTGGTGTAACCGGTTATACCATTTGACTCCTATAACAAGCCTGTCTGTTAGGTGCCAAATTTAGTCAAATAACACTAGTTTATGATGCTGATTAAATATGTAATATAAACTAACCTACTATTTGAAACTATTTTCAAGTGTTTAATGTTTTATTTTTTGAGGAAGTGGTTCTTTATCTACAACTTTATTGTAGCTTTGTATGTGTAGGATAAAATAATTATGTTGCACAACATTTTTTTTTTTTTTTTTTTTTTTTTGAAATGTTTAGCTTTAATGCATATTTCTGTTCCATTCACTTAAAAAGGGACAGTTCACCCAATTACCACCTGATTTGCTCACCTTCAAACCATCCAAGGTGCATATGACTTTTTTCTTTTAGATGAATACAATCAGCATTACATTAAAAAAAAAAAAAAACAAGCATTATTAAAACAAGCTGTGAATGGGTGATATTCAATAGTCCAATAGAAGTCCTATAAACTGTGTCCATCCATCATAAAAAAAGTGCTCCAGATGGCTCCGGGGGTTAATAAAGGCCTCTTGAAGTGAATCAATGTGCTTTTGTAAGCAAAATATCCATATTTAAACTTCAGAAACCGTAATCTCTAGCTTCTGCTAACTGTAGTACTTGTGTTCATGAGAGGATGGCGTTCCAGTGGATGATGTAGGATGTACTGTAAGCTCTGGTCAGAACTGACAAAACTCTGAATCATAGAGGAGAGAGCAAAAAAAAACACTGGTCACAAATTAGAAGTACAAAACGAGGATTTGTAAAGAAAAAACTAGAAGGATTTAACAGTTAACATTTAAAGTTAACTCTAATAAAATCTATTTTTGTGTGATATTTTAAAATGAAGTGTTTATTTTAATGAGTAAGCTTATATGCTATCTATGTGAATAAAATTTTTAATATTTCTCATTTTTTGTCATTTGACATTTTCATGTACATTCAGTCTTATCTTTAAAAAATGGTGCATATGTAATTTGTAATTGCATATAATCAACATAAACATGCAGTGTACATTTTAAAATACCTGATGGATCCTTTTAAAACAAGTTTTTAAAAGATTTTTAAATTTCTCATCTTGCCAACCTCTTTTCGTCACTGACCTTACCTAAAATAATGAAAGGCCTTGCTAAATCACAATAACTTAAATGTACTAAAGAAATACACAGGTTTTACAGCTTTTTTTGTTTGTAATCTCCTTAATGGTGCTTGTATATAGGTTTCTGATTGCTGAAATATGAAACTTAAGTATAATCAAAAGATTTATAATGTAGGCCTCATTTTCCAACTTGTCATAGTTCAAAAAGCCAAATATTACATGTTCATGTAATAGAAGTTGGACAACACTTTGTGATTTATAAATCTAGAAACAATGAACAGAATGAAAAATGTACGTCTATATCTTCAATAAATTTGGTTATAAAATGCTTAGCAGGGTACAATTTGTGCAGTATCTTAAATTAAATTAATTTTCTTTGTAATGAGATATTTATTAGGCAATACACAAAGTTTCGTCGAATCAATATTTTATAAACTTAGACTAGTAGAAAATAACACGTGGTATACTAACAATTTCTTTTTGAAATAATAAACGTATAGCCTTATTTTTTATTTTTTATATACATTGAGGTCAATAAGTATTTGATCACCCTGTGATTTTGCAAGTTCTCTTACTTAGAAATCATGGAGGGGTCTACAATTTTCAGTATAGGTGCATTTCCACTGTGAGAGACAGAATCTAAAAATAAAAATCCGGAAATCATATTGTATGATTTTTTAACAATTTATTTGTGAATTACTGTGTCAAATAAGTATTTGATCACTTGAGTCAAAAAATTTTCATATTTGGTACAGAAGCCTTTGTTAACAATTACAGAGGTCAAACGGTTCGTGTAGTTCTTCACCAGGTTTGCACACACTGCAGAAGGGATTTTGGCCCACTCCTCCATACAGATCTTCTCTAGATCTGTCAGGTTTCAGGGCTGTCGCTGAGCAACACGGAGTTTCAGCTCCCTCCAAAGATTTTCTATTGGATTTAGGTCTGGAGACTGGCTAGGCCACTCCAGAACCTTGATATGCTTCTTACAGAGCCACTCCTTGGTTTTCCTGGCTGTGTGCTTTGGGTCATTGTCATGTTGGAAGACCCAGCCACGACCCATCTTTAATGCTCTGACTGAGGGATGGAGGTTTTTGCCCAATATGTCACAATACATGGCCCCCTTCATCCTCTCCTTAATACAGTGCAGTCGTCCTGTCCCCTGTGCAGAAAAACACCCCCAGAGCATCATGCTTCCAGCCCCATACTTCACTGTAGGTATGGTATTATTGGGATGATACTCATCATTCTTCTTCCTCCAAACACGGCGAATGGAGTTCAGACCAAAAAGTTCTACTTTGGTCTCATCTGACCACAGGACTTTCTCCCATGACTCCTCTGGATCATCCAGATGGTCCCTGGCAAACTTCAGATGGGCCTGGACATGGGCTGACTTAAGCAGGGGAACCTTCCGTGCGATGCAAGATTTTAAACCATGACATCTTAGTGTATTACTGATAGTAGCCTTGGAAACGATGGTCCCAGCTCTCTTCACAGCATTGACCAGCTCCTCCCATGTAGTTCTGGGCTGATTCTTCACCATTCTTAGCATCATTGATACCCCACGAGGAGAGATCTTACATTGGCCCCAGTCTGTGGGACACTGACAGTCATCATTAGCCTCTTCCATCTTCTGACAATTGCTCCAACAGTTGTTCTTTTTTCACCAAGCTGCTTGGCAATTGCCCCGTAGCCCTTTCCAGCTTTGTGAAGGTCTACAATTTTGTCTCGTGTCTTTTGACAGCTCTTTGGTTTTGCCCATGTTGCTACTTAGACTTTGGCTGATTGTGGGGTGCACAGGTGTCTTTATGACAGCTAACGACCTCAAACAGGTCCTACTAAATTAGAATCATGAGCAGAGTGTAGCTGGACTATTTAAAAGCAAAATAACAGGTCTTTGAGGGTCAGAAATCTGGATGATAAGCAAGTGATCAAATACTTATTTGACACAGTAATTCACAAATAAATTGTTAAAAAATCATACAATATGATTTCCGGATTTTTATTTTTAGATTCTGTCTCTCACAGTGGAAATGCACCTATACTGAAAATTGTAGACCCCTCCATGATTTCTAAGTAAGAGAACTTGCAAAATCACAGTGTGATCAAATACTTATTGACCTCACTGTATATATATTTTTTTTGCTAGATGAAAAACAAATTCTGCCACAGGAAGTATCAGCAGGGTGAAGTAAAGAAGCATGCTTAGAGTATGAAATACCTCTACATAAAGACACAATACTGGAAGAGATAGCTCCAATTACAGAGGCATATTCTTTTGGGGTTACAGGGAAATCAAAATATGAAAGAAATTCATCGTAAGTCATTAAATACCACTGAGAATTCAATAGATGACCTAACAAAAGAATCCTTTTATCATGAATATATTCTTGTGTTTATACAGAATATTACAGTTATTCAAGATATAAATACTGGTGCGGAGAATAATTGTGCTTGTAAATAAATTCCACCCCAAAAGTGCTTGCCTGTGAAAAGCTGACAATTTAACAGGCAATTTTTCAATTTTTTAATCACACATTAACAAAAATGAGAGACCACAAAGTTGATCAAAAACAGAGTGAATTGAATCTGAATGAATTGAAGAAGCAACATAGGTAAGCCTAGAAATACCTTCTGCTTTAGCCAGCAGAGCACAACCTTTAAGAGATAAATCCCCTTGTAACCAAATATTAAATCTGCTCTTAGCTTTTTTGATCACAGGATTAAAATTTAGTGAGATTCTGTCCTGTTCATTTTTGGTATAAATAGCCATACCTAAATAGATTGGCCCATCCCTAATAGGAATATTACAAATGGATTTGTCATGACAACTCTTCGAGGCAAACAATTCACATTTTTGTAAATTCAGGCAAAGACCCGAGGCACTAGAAAAAATGTCAATAATTTTGATTGCCGACTGAATTTGACAAGCATTTCTCAAAAAAAAGAGCCGTGTCATCGGCCAAATGGCTTATCAAGACACTTCGCCCTTCAACCCGAATACCTTCTAATTCACTTGATTTAATAAAATTATTAAACACCTGAGCAACAATAAGAAAGAGATAAACTGAAAATGGGCAACCTTGACTCACACCTCTTTCCAAATAAAATCTTTGTGTGGTGCCTTGACTTAATTTTACTGAACTATTACCACCTGCATAAAGAGTTTTCATGGCGTTGTCGAAATAGCTCCCGAACCCAAAGCGTTCTAAACAATAAAAAATAAATGGATGCTCAGTGGTATCAAAGGCTTTAAAAAAAATGTAAAAACAATATGAAACTATCATATTTAATGAGATCAGAATAATCAATAAGATCAAAAATGAGTCTGATATTATTAAATATATCTCTTTTTCTCATAAACCCAGATGGTTTTCATCATTTATTGAGTTTTTATTGGGTTTAGGAATTTTACAGATTAGACCTTGAATCATAGTTGTAGGAAGTTCAGAGACCTTGAACTTTCAGAATAAACTTAAAAAAGGAACAGGACAAGAATCACAGAAAGCTGCTTATAAAATTCAACAGTAATTCCATCACTACCTGGTGATTTATTACATTTTAGACGTTCAGTTGCATCCTTAATTTCAACAACAGTAATCGAGAATCACACAATTTTTGGTTCTCTTGACTAATTATATTCATATTCTCTAAATGCTTACAAAAAGTTGACATAGAAATTAGAGTATTAATTATAACAAAAACTATAAACTGTATCAAAGTTATTTGTAATAGATCCATTAATTTTCATTTTGGAAATAGACTCTAGACTTTTCATGTTTGAAAAATAAGCATACATCTGCTCACCATGCTCTAACCATTTTTGTCTCGATGTAATGCCAAGCCAGCAGAGGGAGCCATCACCCGAATACTGACTGCGCGCTCCCTCTGCTGCTTCTACTGCTACTTCCTGTTTGGCAGTATTTAAGGACTCACCATGTGCTCACACATTGTGAAGTATTGCCAGTTTACCTGCCTTACCAAGCGTTTTCTGATTACTCTGATTTGTTTGCACGTGTATGATTCTGCCTCGTTTTCTGACTACCGATTTCTTGGATTACCCTTTCTGGATTGTTGAACTGTGTGGACTGATATCAAGGTTTGACCTTATTGCCTGGCTTTCTCACTACGATTTACGGATTACCCTTGGACTGTCGAAAGAGTGGACTGCTTTCTGGTTAACGACCCATTGCCTGGTTTTACGTGTATGTTTGCTGCTTTGTACAATAAACCTCTGCACATGGATTCTAACGCCGCCTCAGTGCCTTCGTTACAGAATACTTCGCCTCCCTTGAATCCAGCGGAGGTCTCCAACTTGTAAGCAGCGTTTGCTTATCAGAGCGAACTCCTAAAGAATTATCAAGAACAGCTTACGAAGCTGCAGTCTGTCAACGAACATCTGACACACTACGTGCGAGCCCTCCCTCCACCAATGCCTTCTACGGTAAGCTTTGCTCTCCCTACCAAATTCGATGGCACAGCTGAGCAATGCAAAGGGTTTATTCGACAAGTGAAACTGTATTTTGATTATCAACTTGAACGATTTGAATCTGAAGAGAAAAGATGTGCGTTTCTCATGACGCTGCTCACAGGGAGGGCTCTCGATTGGGCTTCAGCGGTATGGGATGCCGACTCACAGTTTAAGCGATCTGTTGACTATTTCTTGCAACAAATTCAGGAAGTATTCGAATATCCCGCAGGGGGCAGGGATATTTCGAATCAAATCATTCACGCTCGTCAAGGCAACCGCACCGCAGCTGATTACGCCGTTGAGTTTCGTACTCTAGCAGCTCAGAGCGGATGGAATGATGTTTCTCTCAAAGCCGTCTTTTACAACAGTTTGAACAGTGATTTACAAACTGAGCTCGCCTGCCGACGAGAGAATTCATCATTTTCAGAACTGGTTAACCTCGCCATTAAACTTGATAATCTCATGAGGCAGACACCCAAACAACGCTCAGCCAAGAGTTATCATCGCAACTCCCCGAGCTCCAGCTCAGTAACAGAACAAGTACTGATCGAACCCATGCAAATAAACGCTTCACGATTATCTGAGGAGGAACGTACTCGACGCCGTCAAAATCACCTGTGCTTTTACTGCGGTGAACCAGGCCACCGTAGCACTGGATGTCCACTCAAATCCAAGACCTCCTCAAAGGTAAATATCCAAAACCTCTCCATATTACAATACAAATCTTTGACACTGCTGGTTACCATAAGAACTGATACCCTCTCTCTCGATCTGACAGCGATGATTGACTCTGGGGCTGCGTTGAACATCATCAATAAGGACATCGTAGAAAAATTCAACATTCCAACTCAACCATGCATCCCGCCCATTCGAATCAAAGCCATCAATGATACTCTCATCGACCACGGCATCCACCATCAAACCAAGACAGTGAAACTGCAGGTTGGATTACTTCATCAGGAGAACATTACCCTGTATGTGGTTGATTCACCCAAGTACGAGATTATCCTCGGATTCCCCTGGCTCTCCATCCATGATCCTGCCATCTCGTGGAATCAAGGGGAATTAACTCATTGGTCACATTTCTGTTTAAGGAACTGTCTTCCTGCTCAACCACAACCCTGTCTCACCACAAGCATTGAAAGTCCAGACACGAAGGTAAAAATCTCCATTCCTGAGCAGTATCAAGATCTATCAGAAGTTTTCAGCAAAACCAAGGCTACCTTACTCCCTCCACACCGGCCATGGGACTGTGCCATTGACCTGCTGCCGAACGCCATGCCACCTAAGAGTAAGGTGTACCCGTTGTCTAGAATGGAGGACCAGGCTATGGAGGAGTACATTGAGGAAGCACTAGAATCAGGTTTCATCCGTGCATCAACATCCCCCGCAGCAGCAGGCTTCTTCTTCGTAGCCAAGAAGGATGGAGGTCTGAGGCCGTGCATCGATTACCGTGGACTCAACAACGTCACAATAAAGTTCCGTTACCCATTGCCTCTTGTACCCCCGGCTCTAGAACAACTGCGGGAAGCCACCATTTACACCAAACTTGACTGCATTTCTCACCACTAGGGGGCACTACGAATATCAGGTGATGCCGTATGGGTTAGCCAACGCCCCAGCTGTATTTCAGTCATTCATAAATGAAATTCTGAAGGACTTCATGAACAAGTTTGTAATCGCCTACATTGACGATATCCTGATTTACTCCAAGTCAGAGACAGAACACATCACTCACGTGCATGCAGTCTTATCCCGTCTACTGGATAACCAATTGTATGTCAAGGCAGAGAAATGTGAATTCCACGTCCACCAGACATCCTTCCTGGGCTATGAGGTCAGTCACCAGGGGGTCAAGATGGATCCCACGAAGATTCAGGCAGTCACAGGTTGGCCTCAACCCTCAACCATTAAGGAGCTTCAGAGATTTCTGGGCTTCGCAAATTTCTACCGACGATTCATACGTAATTATAGCACCATAGCTGCTCCTCTTACCTCACTGTTAAAGAACAAACCCAAGAAACTCTGTTGGACAGAGGAGGCAGATCGAGCGTTTTCCGCACTCAAGACAAGTTTCACGTCAGCCCCTATTCTGAAGCACCCCAATCCCGAATTACCGTTTGTCGTGGAGGTGGATGCATCAGACTGTGGAATTGGAGCCATTCTCTCTCAACGTCATGGTCAACCAGGCAAACTCCATCCTTGCGCCTTCTACTCCAGAAAACTCACCAGTGCCGAACGAAATTACGACGTTGGAAACAAGGAGCTGTTGTCCATGAAAGCAGCTATCGAAGAGTGGCGACACTGGCTGGAGGGCGCTCGTCATCCCTTCCAAGTAATCACAGACCACAAGAACCTCGAGTATATCAAAGGTGCAAAGAGACTAAATCCACGCCAGGCTCGATGGGCTCTCTTTTTCACCCGGTTTAACTTCACAGTCACTTACCGACCAGGCAGCAAAAATAGCAAGGCAGATGCTCTCTCCCGGCAACATGATCCTCATCTAGACACTCATCCACCGGAACCCATCCTTCCACCCACCGTCATTCTGGCCCCTGTCTCATGGGATATCATGGAGGAAATCCAACGCAGACACGATCAAGATCCACCACCACCACAATGTCCACCTAATAAGCACTACGTACCTCAAGAAATGCGTCACCAAGTACTCCAATGGGTCCACACCTCTCTCAGTGCTGGCCACCCAGGTATATCACGAACTCTACATCTCCTAAAGAACTCATTCTGGTGGCCATCCATGACCAAAGACACCGCTACCTATGTCAAATCCTGCCAGATCTGTGCTCAATCTAAGACCCCCAAGGAACTACCGTCAGGTCTACTCCAGCCCTTACCTATTCCACAACGCCCCTGGTCCCATCTATCAATCGATTTCGTCACTGACCTGCCACCTTCCCAGGAGTTCACAGCCATACTGGTAATCATCGATCGTTTTTCCAAATCCTGCCGTTTAATTCCTTTGAAAGGTCTCCCCACAGCCATGGAAACTGCCTTAGCCCTCTTCCACCATGTCTTCCGTGTCTATGGCTTACCTGAGGACATTGTAAGCGACAGAGGAACTCAGTTCACATCCCAAGTCTGGAAAGCCTTCTGCAAGCAACTCGACATTAATGTCAGTCTCACCTCAGGTTACCATCCTCAGAGTAATGGCCAGGTGGAGAGATTAAATCAGGAGATCGGTCGATATCTTCGCACCTATTGCAGTCGTGAGCAACACAGATGGTCAGAGTTTCTCCCCTGGGCTGAATATGCCCAAAATTCACTCACCCATTCCTCTACAGGCCTCACCCCCTTTCAGTGTGTCCTGGGGTTTCAGCCGCCGATGTTCCCGTGGTCAGGTGAACCGTCTTCAGTGCCGGCAGTCGATGACTGGATTAAGCGTAGCGAGAGGGTGTGGGACAGTGCCCATGTGCGTCTCCAGCGGGCTGTAAGGAATCAGGAGATTCAGGCCAACAGACGCCGCCTGCCACACCCTCCCTACCAACCTGGACAGCGGGTCTGGCTCTCTACACGGGACATCAAGCTGCGGCTGCCCAGCAGGAAGCTCAGCCCAAGGTATGTAGGCCCATTTAAAATTCTTAAACGAATTAATGAAGTTACATACCAGCTTGAGCTTCCTCCTAACTACCGTACCTCTCCCTCCTTCCATGTATCGCTCCTCAAACCGGTCCACCCGGAGGCTGACCCCGGCCAGATGGCCCCAGAACCGCCGCCACCCCTGGAAGTGGACGGCTTGCCTGCATATCAGGTGAAGGAGTTGCTGGACTCTCGGCGTAGAGGGGGTCAGCTCCAATATTTGGTGGACTGGGAGGGCTATGGACCTGAGGAGAGGTCATGGGTAGCCGCCAACGACATTCTGGATCCGTCTCTCATAGAGGAATTCCACCGAGCCAGACCCGACCGTTCTGCCTCGTTTTCTGACTACCGATTTCTTGGATTACCCTTTCTGGATTGTTGAACTGTGTGGACTGATATCAAGGTTTGACCTTATTGCCTGGCTTTCTCACTACGATTTACGGATTACCCTTGGACTGTCGAAAGAGTGGACTGCTTTCTGGTTAACGACCCATTGCCTGGTTTTACGTGTATGTTTGCTGCTTTGTACAATAAACCTCTGCACATGGATTCTAACGCCGCCTCAGCACCTTCGTTACACTCGATTGTTCCCTGTGCTCACGTTTTATACATAACATCAAGCTTATTTTGTAATTCCACTAGGCGCACTCTCTGCTCATCCAGTAAATTGTCATTAGAAGTACTGGATAAAGATAAAATCTCACAGTTTTCTCTTCCATAAGACACTGTGATTTAGCTAATGTACTACTAAATTTTCTCAAATATTTTCAGATTTTACATTTCAATAATTCCCAATTACATTTAAACAATCCTTCATTTTTGGCTTTTGCCCAATAAAAATTAATAAGCCTTTCCATTTCCTGTTTTACTTCAGTTAATTTGAGCAGAGAACCATTTCACAAAGACCATTTCAGAGGAAGTTATTTTCTATTAGTAAGCACTGTTTCTGAACTCATTGTGAAATGCATTGATTGCAGCCTTTAGATTTAACTTCACAGATAAATTCTGGGCACACCTGAGAATTATTTTACTGTATGTCTTGTAAAAAGGGGCATAATATGACACTTTAAATAATACTGCATATGTGTTACTTCATTGTGTAATTACGTAAACAAACTGATGAATCAGTAATTTGAACCAGTTCATCTAAATGAAAGAACCAGTTTGTGGAAAAGAATTAGACTTTCCTGTTTGCCTGAAGCTATGGATTAATGATGTTTTAAAGGGGTCCTATTATGCTCTTTAACAGAGTCTTGATTTTGTTTTGGGGGTGTACTAGAACATCCTGTCATGCTTGGTGGTTCGAAAAACATATTTTTTTTAAAACATAATTTACACTATTACAATACATTTTTCCCAGCCTGGCACAAATGACTTGATTAGTTCCGGGTTCCACCTTCAGAAAAACAAAATTTGTTGTGATTGGTTAGCTGTTCCACTGCGTTGCGTTGGTGAACAGCTTAGTTTCAGTACTGCCACGCCCCTTGTCAAAGAAGCAAGTTCTGTGTACAACTGTTGCAGAAGATTAAAGTGATTCTTACGTTTTAAATATGGATATTTTTCTTACAAAATGCATCGATTCGCTACAGGAGGCCTTTATTAACCCCCCGGAGCCGTGTGAGGCAAATTTTAATATAACTCCGATTGCATTCATCTGAAAGAAGGAAGTCATATACACCTAGGATGCATGGAGGGTGAGTAAATAATACACTACAGTAGCGTTGGGTCCCATAATCATCAGCCTGCGAGATCGCCAATACATGATATTATCGTGCTAATGTATT
Organism: Labeo rohita; assembly: GCF_022985175.1. Lineage (NCBI taxonomy): Eukaryota > Metazoa > Chordata > Actinopteri > Cypriniformes > Cyprinidae > Labeo > Labeo rohita. The sequence goes on along the minus strand of NC_066874.1, from coordinate 13,376,175 downwards.
TAATTATTTACATACTTAGTTTCATTGTCTGAAACCAGCTCCAGCATAAGGCTAAAAGCAGCCTAACATTATCAAAGAACATCATCACTGATTAGCCTAGCCTATTCTAGTGCAAGTTTATGCATTTTAAAAAACACTCACGTTATAAGTGAAGCTAACGTTATCTACACTGTATGATGAAAAAAATTCTTACCACACACGTCTGCGGTGCGTTATGGCTCCGACGCGGCAACCGGAGTAGAAGCGGCTTCGACATGTGTTTCGACCCTCTGTACTGCACGTGTCTGTGGCACGTTACTGCTCTGAATCGGCTACTCTAGTCAATGCTTGTGTTTACCCGACGCGCTGCGGTTTGTTGAAGCGGCTCTCCTCGCTGCATCGTTAGGGTAATCCCCCACCTCATCCTTTGCTCTCAGTATACCTTGAACTATCCCTTGAAGATTATCTGTAAGCTACTGTGCTCTAAAACAATAATTTTGCTTATTTTGCTTTTAGAAGATATACGCATTCAAAATGTATAGTTTCTCTTTACCACCAACCCAATCAAGAATTTTGATGAGGTCATTCTGCACATCAGTTACTCATCAGATTTTTTTTTTTTTTTTTTTTTTTTTTTTAAATTAAGTGCTTCAATGCTTATTGTATTATACAATTCATCAGACCAAGCAACCTTCTTCCATCACTCAACAGTCCAGTTTTTAACCAGTTTGGTGATGGACAGAGATCATCATGGGCACTCTGAAAGGTCGGTCACTACACAGCCCCATATGAAGCAAAATGCGGTCCCACTTTATATTAGGTGACCTTAACTAGTGTGGACTTACATGAAAAAATAAGTACAATGTACTTATTGTGTTCATATTGTATTGCAAAACACTTTTGCTGCTACTGAGTTGGGTAAGGTTATGGACTAGGGTGACCACCTATCCCGCTTTGCGTTGTACCGCACAGCATTTTCACTCCTTGTCCCGCACGTAGCGTATTGAGAAAATGTCCTGCATTTTCAGCAGGTTGTTGGGTTTGTAATTATCTTATGAAAACATCCATGTGTTCTGTTATTATTTATTTATTTATTTTATTTATTATTTTTTAAATTTTGTCTCTTCTGCTCACCAAAGCTGCATTTATTTGATCAAGAACTGTAAAATTGTAAAATATTATTACAATTTAAAATGTTTTATGTTGAATATATTATAAAATGTAATTTATTTCTGTGATGCAAAGCTGATTTTCTTTTAGCATCATTACTTCAGTCTTCATTGTCACATTATCATTCAGAAATCATTCTAATATGCTGATTTGCTGCTTAAAAAAACATTTCTGATCATTATCAATGTTGAAAACAGTCGTGTTGCTATATATTATTGTGGAAACCATGATACATTACCAAAAAGTTTGGGGTAAATAAGAAAAAATATATTGATATATTTATTCAGGATACAATAAATTGGTCAGAAGTGACAGTAAAGATATTTAAACTGTTACAAAAATTTCTATATAAAATAAATGCTGTTCTTTTGAAGTTTCTATTCAAAGAATCCTAAAAAATAAAATCACAGTTTCACAATTTTTTTACTGTATTTTTGATCAAATAAAGTGCAGTCTTTGGTGAGCAAAAGAGACATTCAAAAAGATAAATTTTACCAATCCCAAACTTTTGACTGGTTGTTTGTTACATGCATTTCAAACAGAACACTATCAACATTACTAAAGAAAAACAAACAAACAACAACAAAAAAAACCTCTTTTTTTCCAGAGTAGTAATGGTTCTATAAAAGGTCTTAATTTTTAATAAATCAAAAAATAAAACGTTGACCGTCTCCAGCTGTCAAGTGCTACTTTGCCAGGCTACAACATAAACAAAATGCTATTTGCTGTTTTTAAAAAAGGTTGATGAGCCACATGATATGTCCTGCTCTGACTTTCTGTTTCAGTAGAAATTGTCAACATTTTGAATAATGCTGTACATTTCAAGACAATTCAGAGGGACTTTAAAGATCCCTTTAATGTATGTGTGTGTGTGAAGGGAGCAGGCACGTCTAAGAGAAAGTGTGAAGGAGGAGGACACCGAAGATTGGCAGAGGAGTCCAGACTTCAGCGGGCTGGAGAGAGTGGGAGGAGTAGATCTTTCATTCATTAAAGGCGATGACATCAATGCCTGTGCTCATCTGGTGGTGCTCACATACCCTCATATGAAGGTGCACTTCTCCACTTAGATCCACTTATCTCCAGCTGTAGAACCTTTAGCAGTTGTCTACTGTCCTGTCAATATATGCAAGATGCCTTGCTTTTTTGCCTTACAGTATAATTATGAATAAATAGAGTTAGAAACAGTTGTATGGTAAGGTACAATTTAGCTTGTAACACAACAAAGCACAAAGCAAGGCAACTTTCACCAATGTTCCCAAATGTTACTAATCTGTTTTACACCAAAAATGCGAGCAGCGCAATTGCACAACTACAGCAGCAAATTAACTTGTACACTCCTAGAATATTGGTCTGATTTTCACCTCATTCAACTCAGATTATCATCAGAACATGCTGTCATAGAGTAATGAATTACCACAATTACCACATCAACGCATTTGATGTAGAAAAATGTAAAAAAAAAAATAAAATCAGTTGGTTCACTCCGAGCAGAATCAATATTTTAACATTTCTGTTCCTGCATTCCTCTGTATTATTATCATTCAGAAAAAGGAAAAATACCCCGTTAATAACATATAATAACAAATAAAAAAAAATTATTTGCCAATAATATTAATAATAATAATAATTTTTTAAAGTACAGCGTTTTCTTTGCTCAAAAAAAAAGAAGAAGAAAAAAAAACAGGATGAGATCTAACTTACCTATGATGAGTTGACAGCTGAGTGTGGGCATTTTACTCCTTGGATGCGTCAGCTCACATTTGCATAGGCCGTACTTCTTGAATTTGTGATTGGTTGACAGCAAATTTCAGATATTAAATGGAACAATAAAATAAAGTTATTAACTGGTTAATGGCCATTTCACATTTTCGATTCTGTTCAGAAATATAAAATTTGATTTAGTTTCTGTTTTTGTTTCTGTCAAAATTTCATTCGTTTCTGGTTTTTGTTTTCGTTCCTTAAATCGAGAATGGTCTGGCTGCAGACATGCACTTGCATTTTCAGACTTGCACTCTCAGACACCTGCATTTTTTCAAGTGACGTCACTTGCAGTCTTTATTTTATTTTATTTATTTATTATTTATTTAGTTGCATCTCTTAACATTTTACAACAGTAGCCAGGTGGTGAAAACAAGAAAAAAGAAACTAAATTACAATGTCACTCGCAATGGCTACTTGCGCTCTCTGCTACCTGTGACGTCACTTGCAATCCACACAAATCGTGCGTGTTGCCATTGGAGACAAGACACTGTGGTGGTTAAACAATTAAACTAATTTATTAGCATAACGTACAGGGTTCTGCAAGTCATCTGTAGGAGATAAAGACAAGACCTGCAATCCGTGGCCACAGAACAGCAGAATATGAATGCAATAGATTTTTTTTGTGCACCCCTAGATTTGATGGCATGGCAGCAGCTCTTCCTTTTCTCTAAAGCAGCCCAAAATGACCTCGCCCCCTTTGTTGCATGTTCCCAGGGGCGTTTATGTAAATTTCAGTGTTTGTGATGCCACCAACCCAGGAAATAGCTTGTTGTAGTCCCTACGAGCCATTTTTGTAGGCATTAAACTGCCATAATTTTAAAAGACAATATCTCCGTTTGCACTGAGCTTTCAGTGTCATAACTTTGCAGGTATTCTTTATGTTCAAACAGCAACATTACACACTAACGTTAAAGTGAAAGTTTAACTAAAGTTAAAAAATGAAATCACAATCAACCACCCCTTTAAAATCTGAAATATGTGACCCTGGACCACAAAAAAATTTATTTATTTTTTTAAATTGAGATTTATACTACTGAAATCTGAACAAATAAGCTTTCCATTGATGTATGGTTTGTTAGGATAGGAAAATATTTGGCCGAGATACAACTATTTGAAAATCTGGAATCTGAGGGTGCAAAAAAAAATCAAAATACTGAGAAAATCTCCTTTGAAGTTGTCCAAATGAAGTTCTTTGCAATGCATATTACTAATCAAAGATTACGTTTGCTATATTTACGGTAGGAAATTTACAAAATGTCTTTACAGAATACAATCTTTACTAATATCCTAATGATTTTTGGCATAAAAGAAAAATAATTTTAGATCATTTTGACCCATAGAATGTATTTTTGGCTATTGCTACAAATATACCCATGCTACTTTAGACTGGTTTTGTGGTCCAGGGTCACATGTAGTGAAAACACTCAATATTAAGCTAGCAAGATCTAATTAAAGGGATTAAATAGATAAATATAAACAGGCCACATTTCTTTAAATACAAACAAGACTTCATTTACTCTTCTAACACAGAATATAACACCTAACACGAACACACTGTAAGGTCCACACAAAGGTATCTAATTGGTGGATGAAGGTTTCCTGCCTGTTCGGTCTTTTCAGCACGCAAAGTTACATTTAGGATAAAATTCTGTGTCTGACTCTATTTTATTATCTAATCCGACTCAATGCCGTTCACATTCTGCTCAATCGTGCAGCCGATGCGCTCTCACAAAAGCTCACCCTCCCCAGAGAATGGAGACTCCATCCCCAGGTAGTCCAGCTCATTTGGAGTCAATTCGGGGAAGCCCAGGTAGACCTGTTTGCTTCCCTGGAGTCCTCCCACTGCCAGCTGTTCTATTCCCTGACACGGACGCGCTGGCACACAGCTTGCCCCGGGGTTTATGCAAGTACGCCTTTCCCCCACTGAGCCTCCTTGCACAGACCCTGTGCAAGATCAGGAGGACGAGGAGCAGGTTCTGTTGGTTGTGCTGTATTGGCCCACCCGAACCTGGTTTGCCGACCTCATGCTTCTTGCGACAGAAGGACCTTCTTTCTCAGGGAATGGGCACGATTTGGCACCCGCGGCCCGATCTATGGAACCTTCTGGACGGGAGCCAATAGACCACTCTGGCATGTCTGGCTGTGGTGCTTTCCTTCCTGCAGGAAATTCTGGAGCGGAGGCTGTCCCCCTCCACTTTGAAGGTGTATGTCACTGCCATCGCGGCCCACCATGATGCAGTGGATGGATCATCCCTGGGGAAGCATCACCTAATTGTCAGTTTCCTGAGAGGTGTGAGGAGACTAAATCCTCCTAGATCGCACCTCATCTCTCCGTGGTCCTCTTGGGATTACAGAGGGATCCCTTTGAGCAGCTTGATTCGCTAGAGCTGAAATATCTGTCTCTCAAGATGTTCCTGATCGTGCTCACTTAAATCAAGAAGGTGGTGGACCTGCAGGCATTCTCGGTCAGCGAATCGTGCCTAAAATTTGGTCCAGCTGATTCTCACCTTGAGTCCCCGGCCTGGTTATGTACCCAAGGTTCCCACCACTCCCCTTTGGAGATCAGGTGGTGAACCTGCAAGTGCTGCCCACGGAGGAGGCAGACCCGGCCTTTGCGTTGCTGTGTCTCGTCCGTGCCTTGCGCATTTACGTGAAACGTTCCAAGCATGCTCTTTGTCTGCTTTGGAGGACAGCAAAATGGAAATGCTGTCTCCAAACAGAGTTTGGCTCATTGGGTGGTGGATGCCATCACCTTGGTGTACCAGTCCTAAGGTGAGCCGTGCCCCCTGGGAGAGAGGGCTCACTCCACTCTGAGTGTTTGTCTCCTTTTGAGCGTTGGGTAACATTAGGTAAATTGCGGGAGGCCAGCTCGGTGTTCAGCTTGCAGCGCCATTCCTTGTTGGATACATGTGCTTTTTTCCAGTTTTTCCCCGTCGGTGGTCCTCCTTTTCCCTGCAGTTTCAGATTAGACGGAGTAGTCTCTTACTGCGTCCGGTAGTGGGCTGCCATTTTCCCCTCCGGCATTAATGTCTCAGTATTCCACACGGTTTATCTCCACTGTGTTCCCTTATTTCCTTAGTTTTTCCAATTGTTCCACATTGTGCTCCGCCCCCAACGGTTGCCTTGGAAACTCTGGCACCCCTGGTCGGGCCCATATATCTGGCTTACAGGGCATTGGGAAGGTTACGTATTGAGTTTCATTTGTTCTGACACGCTTGCCTGTCAGCATTTGTAACCTCGATTATGTAACGCAGTTCAGGTTGTGGCATTTTCCATAGGAACCCCATGACGTTAGTCGACGTAACATCGAATGTGACCGACTGAAAGGGAATGTCTCGGTTATGGATGTAACCCTCATTCCCTGAGGGAGGGAACGGAGACGTGCCATGCCACAACCCTGGCATGCAAATTCCACTTGCCAATTCTCATTGGCCTTTTCTTCTAAGCTCAGAGGTGATTGGGGCTCCAAAGTGAGACCCTATGACGTCAGTTGATGTAACGTCTCCGTTCCCTCCTTCAGGGGACGAGGGTTACATACGAAACCAAGATGTTCTGTTATCCAGGAGCACCTGTTCTGCTGGAGTGGGGCAAGAAGAAAATCCAGGGACAGTATGCTTCTGGACAAAGCTCCTAAACCAACTTTTCTCAACAATGTGAAACCATTATCCATTATTCTAGGCTAAAAATCAAATGTGTCCTTGTATTGGAGTAACAGGCAATATAGTTTTGACATTTCCTTTCTTCTTCCTGATTAATTTCGAGACTTGTAATGTGTTACTAATAACCCTGTTCTGCTCTAGGCCAGGGATTTTTTTTAACATCTAAAACAAAGGGGAAACAGGCCAGAAAGATCAGTAAATCATCACCTAAGTTGAATGATTCAGTGATTGAATGATTTAATGTTATGTTTTTTATCATTAACCAAAAAACCAAAAATATGCAGATTACATCTCACAGCCTCTGCTAGAGGTTCAGTAACCATTGCAAAAAGCAAGGGTGAGAGGGACAACTCTGCCTAGCACCTCTTCCTAAATTGAAACTCTCAGAATGCCCACCATTTGTAATAACTGCTGCTACCGGACCTTAATAATTAATTATCTTGAATTCTAACACAGTATTATTTACTCCATAGGTTCTGTATGAAGATTGTAAGATGGTGACTCTTAATGCCCCTTATGTGGCTGGTTTCCTGGGCTTCAGAGAAGTCCCACCTCTGCTACAGGCCCTGAAGAAACTGAAGAACATACAGCCAAATCTAATGCCACAGGTTAGAGTCATGACCACATCTGTTGTCCCAGCTTAGAGTGACAGTTACTGACACAGTTTCACTTTTGGCTATTCTGGTTAGGAATAGGGATACATGATATTATTATTGTAAAAATCAGCCCAATATAATAAATAATGAAAATTATTATTATTTATTCTTTTTGAAAAGATGACGTTAATTATGCACTTGTAATAACTTCAGAAGTGGTTCAGGGAGCGATAAAAACATAACAGAATTTAAGAAAGTGAGTACAAAATGATCTTTGTGATCGCCTTTCCTAATAATGTGCTAGTTAGCAAGTTCAGTGGCTAAACGCGGCTAAATGCAGCTAAAGTAAACAGGCTCGTCTCTCCACAGAGAGAAGAGAGGGGCAGGGCGAGCAGAGCTCATTTGCATTTAAAGGAGCCTTGACCAGAATGAGATAATTTTTTGCAGAGCTGATTTTGGCAAGGTAAAAAGTGTGTTGTTTTACACTACCATTGAGAATTTTTAACTAAAGTATATTATAGACTTTTCATTAAGACCCTAAAGAATCATATCAACTTGTGGAAAATGGGCATCCGATGACCCCTTTAAGCACACTGATCTAACCACAGAGATGTGAACAGATGTTGTGTAATTCCTGAGAACTGTTTTCTGAGTTCTGTTCAACAAGTGAAACAAGTGAATCATCCCTGATATTTAAGTGCTTGCAAAACTCATCATCAGTGGTCAATGAACTTGTTTTACCATAGAATAACAGTGTAGCTGAACATCTGATGTTGGTACAGCGCTCTCAGAGGAAAACAGTTTGCAGGATTCATCTGTTGTGCAGGGATCAGATCACAAACAACTAAAACAAAACAAAAAAACATCTGTGAGCATGTTAATATCAGGAGCAATTTAAAGCATTCTTGCTAAATAAAAGGATTATCTGGTCACTAAAATAAATAAATAAATGAATAAATCAGTGGGCATGTTGATAGGCCAGGAGCAACTATATTGTTACATTAGCAATCACTAATATTGCCCATGTTATTTTATAGCTATTATATGCACACATGCTTTGTATTTATTATTATACAGTACAAAAACAACATCTAAGAAACTAAATTATTATTAAGCACATTACAAACACATTTAAGCAGATATTTGCAGACAGAGTATTTAACAGTAAAGACTGGTCTAAGCATTCTTAGACATTACGTTTATATCGTCTAAACATTAGCCCTACTTTTATGTCTTATTGTTTATGAAACAAAAAACATTCCTGATGCCTTACAGATGCATTGAAAGGTTATCATATTTCAAAATGTTGCACTCGATTTCACACATTTTAGTCAGGAATTGTAGTTTTGGAAAAGTCCAACTAGTAAATGCGTTCAAGTTTATGTCTCAACAACACATTTTCTAATGCCAGTAACATTACTTACACTGTTTAAGAGATCTCCTCAGCTTGCTGTAGCCGCACTTGCGTTCTGTTTGTAAGATAAACAAGCTTAGCCTGTTCCTCTCAGTGCGTCATCTTCAGGGGTGAATACAACGAGGCTTGTTCCTCTCAGCGCCTTCTTCCAAAAAGGAAAGTATCTGACATAAACATGTTGCAGCTTTGTTTACGAGTTGATGTGGGTGTTCACATGTCGCATGTCTCTCACATGGATGTTTGTAATATCAATAGCGTGAACAGCACGTGGGAGTGATCTAATTACAGGTAATGAGCTCTGAGGGGAAAAACAGGACATCACGTTGGTTTCATACGGATTACTTTAACATGAAAATTTGTTTCTGATAAATCTTACTTCATTTAAAAGCAAGCTTTCTATAGATATATCTCTCATGTTTGTGTGTCATGTATTCGCTGAGTTTTAGTTCATTTTAGTGATGCATTTCAACTGGATATTCATGGAGACTGAGAAGACTGAAAGGACACCCTCTATATTTTCTTTATCTAAAAAAAAAAACAAAAGTTTGTTGATATGGTGAGTGTACATAAATAAAAATAAACCCTTTACAGATTCAGGTGATACATTACTTTTATGTATCCAATAGGGTTGTCAAACGGTACCGGGTTCGGTACTTTAGGTACTGAAATTTTAAAAACATCCATTTCTCGCTCACATTTGAGCGCTGTTGAGCCGATTTTTAAACATCGCTGATTGGCCATAATGTTCACGCGCTCAACAGACATGACTGTGATTGGCTACAATGATAAGCGCTTCATGCTCCTCACCGAGCGCTCACAAATAAGCATAATGGGAGTGTTTGAAAGCCACGTGTGTCAGCGGATCCCTAATACATCTGCATATAGACGGATCTGCTGACAGACCACGTTGTCAGTTCCTGAATGCGTGGGAATCTATTCTGGGATTTCACGCTGGTTACTCGGTGTGATTGAGTGTTGGTATACCCTTCAGTTTAGACACAGACCACCCCGTTTTAACAGCGCAGTCTCTAACATTGCCTCGAAATGCCCTGGTTCTGAGACAAGAGGTATGCAGCCTGCTCGAAAAGGAGCAGTAGAACGAATCCCTCCGAGCGAGCTGGAGAGTGGGATTTACAGCCACTATTTAGTGGTGCCCAGGAGAGATGGAGGACTCTGCCTGTTTCTAAATCTCATGCCCATTACCAGAGCGCTCTGCAAGCATCTGATTTCTCAAGGAGAGTGGAGGCTGCACCCCTAGTTAGTTTGGTTGATTTGGGCCCACTACGGGAGAGCGGAGGTGGATCTGTTCGCCACTGCCCCCTGTTCTTCTCCCTGTCTCACTTCCCACTGGAAGGGGACACTCTGAATTCACACTGGCCAGCAGCCAGGCTGTATGCTGTTTCTCCGATCAAGATATTACAGCTGGTGTTATGTAAGATGATACTCATTGCCCTGAACTGGCCGAACCAGCCTTGGTTCCCGGATCTGACAGAGCTGCTGGTGGTGCCACCCTGGCTGAACCCCATCAGGAATTGAGGATCAGCTGTCTCCAATGAGCGGCTTGGTGTGGCACCCGAACCCGGAGTTATGGAGCCTTCATGTGTGCCTGCTTCGGGGGTATCAGATGCAGGGTATCAGAGCGAATAAGACAAATTGAAGATTTGATCAGAACATTGTTGAAACCAAAGAGCCAAATTCCACAAAGAGGCCTAGGCTAACCAGACCACATCATAAATCTGTCCATGATACCCTGGCACCAGCCAGCCTGAAGTAAGCCTAACCAACCAACTTTGAACAGCTTTGAACAACTTGCAATATTAACACAAAAGAACACAATTATTGATAATCCCAACTCAGGAAGGAGATTGTCAATTTGGGGGCAAGAAACCCAAGATTAATGGTCAAAGATACAGCACATCAGAACCATCACATGAGGAAACTTTGTTGGGTGGTGCTCCCCCACCTACGACAAGAACCAGACTGAAATTCCTTCATTGCCTTTCTTTCTTTTACTTTAGTCTTTTCTTTCCATTGAGAGTTTCGTGTTCTAAGTTAAGTTTTGCCACTAAGCTGTGTCTCAGACTTCATGCCCGCCTCAAAACTTCAACCAGCGTACACGACTCCATCTTCCAGCCAACACGCAAGACATCACTTCTAACGACCACGAACTTCCTGCCAATCAGCAACCAGAAAGAAACCCTCTTTCTGCAATGACGTCATAGAAGGTAATCCCTTAACACAAAGGCAACGCAAGTACAACCTCCAGATTCTAGCTGAACTGGTGCATTTAATATGAAGTTTAATTGAAAAACTCAATGTGAGGGTTAATTAAATGACTGATGGTTGTTCAGGTCTAAGCAATTGCATATATTGCTATAAACTTGGGATTTCATATTTTCACTCTTCTAAACTCATTCTTTCCTCATTTTCTCTTTTTCTGCAACTTGTATGAATGTGTGAATGTGTGTCTATGTGTTGATTAGTTTATATGTCTTAGGCTTATCCAGTAAATTCTTATTTATATTGAAAAGAGAAGTATTTTGTGTTTTGTGCTTATAAATGAATGTCTTAAACTGCCGGCCTAGTTTCCATGCTAATAAATAGCGTTTTCACTATATTTTGGATAGTAATATCCATTGCAGTTGAGGTTATATGGCTCGTTCAGTGAATTGCTGGGCGATTCATTGATCCGCCATAGAACGGAGATTCTGTTCAAATTCCCTATAAAATCTTAGATAATTCCCTTTGAACTAAATTGACCTGTTTCCCTTAAACAGAGGAGCTGAGTGCCCCGCATTCTCATGTGCTTGACATGCTCTCAGAGGTGCAGGCGCCCTCTGTGAGACGTTTGTTTGCTATAAAATGGTGATTGTTTGTGAAAAGGTGCCGTGATGTTCATATCGACCTGGCTGCTTGCTCCATGCTGGATGTTCTGTGTTTTCTTCAGTACAGGCTGGATAGTGGATGTCTACCATCAACACTAAAAGTCTGTGGCCGCTATTGCCTTGTTTCTTCCCCCACTGGGCGGGCAGTCGATTGGTAGGCACACGCTGGTGGTGAGATTTCTTAAGGGGGCGAGGAGATTGCATCCCCCATGTCCGCCTTCAGTTTCACCCTGGGACCTAGAGGTGGTGCTAGAGGTGGTGTCAAGAGCTCTTTCACAGCCACCATTCGAGCCTTTAGCATCCATTACTATAAAGGAACTATCTCTCAAACTGCACTTTTCTTGCCCTCACTTCAGCTAAGTGCACAGGGGATTTACATGTGTTTTCTGTGGACAGCGATTGTATTCGCTTCGGACCCAGTTACTGCAGCGTCACTCTCTGGCCAAGACCAGGCTACATGTCTAAATCACTGTCTACCCCACTCAGAGTCTTCTGAGTTATCGACCTCACGTGATGCGGACGCTCAGACTTCGGCGTGGCCTGTCACGTCTTTGAGGATTTGCATTGACCGTTCGGCCAGCTTTCGGCAGTCTGACCAGCTTTTCATGTGCTACAGGCCGACCATGTCAAAAAGGAGACTTTCCCACTGGATTGTGGACACTATCATGGCTGTTTATTGAGCCAACGTTTGGAATGCCCTTTGCACATTAGGGCAAGATTTCTTATCCTGTAGCTCCCTCTATAGGACCAGTGACTAGTCGATGTCAAGCTCAAAGCATCATGGCAGAGCATTAAAGTCGACTAGTTGATTAGCCTGTGCAACTCATAGTATAAACATTATTATAGCCTTAGCCTTATAGTGACTATAGGAAAAGGCTAACCCAGGAAGATGCCAGGACACACAGGTGCCAGGGTAAGAAGAGTGGGTCTATGGTTAGTAGCACCTCTAAAAACAGGAAATCAGTAAAAACAACACAAATACCCATCCTTTGAGAGCAATTGCAAAGAGTCACAAATACAAATGGACAGATGCCAGCTTCAGCAAACTTTACTGCTATATAGTGGACTGGTATTCTGCATGAACATGGTAAAGGTGAGCTCCATCACTGGCTACTGATGGCGGGGCACTTCTTCAATGGATGGCAAAAGAAGCAACAAACACGTTGAAATTGTCATGTGTGGTTCACTTGTATCTACAGTTGAAAAGGAACTGTTTCCAGGAATGGCAAAAAAAAGTGCATGACGGTTCAAGTCTGTCATAAAAGAAAAGGAAAGAAAGGAAACCATTCTTTTAATGTCCTCACATTCTTTCTTTTCTGCCTCACAGTCACATTCCACACTGATGGGCCATTGTTTCTCTCAGGTATAGTCACATCAATATTCATGGCCGCTGACACTTCCTCGCAGCTGCCCTTTCACAAAAAGTGTCTTACTAAAGTTAAATCAATATATTGTCTTCTGTGAATCAGTGGGCAAGAAAATGGTCACATAATATTGTAGCAAAAACTCCAAGTAAAATCCAGTAGTCAAAAGTCTTGTACACAAATATTTACTGTGTGGTATTTGACCTTATTTTGGTGACTTAAAAAATGACTAACCACACTTAAATGTATTTTCTGTTTGGTTGTGTTGCAAGTAAATCAGGTTTGCAGTGGTAAATAAGAAAATAGTGTGTACTAATGCAAAAGGGCAACAGTAAACACTCAATTTTCAGTTAAAGTCATCGTGATAAAGTCATCGATTCGGTGATGTCATCGTCCAGCTCAGTTCAGTTAAAATAGCATCTCTGCAATCAAGTTGACAATATCGCTGGAAATTATGTGTCCCCAACCAAGGAACCAAAACTCCATCTGTGACAGAAATGGAGAAGAAAAAAAAAAAACCTTGGGAGAAACCAGGCTCATTTTGTAGCAACAACTCTAGTCTACCATATCCAGTTCTTAAAAGTCTTGTGAACAAATCCTCAGTATGTGTTTATGGACGTATTTTAGTGACTTAAAAAGTTAGGTTTTCACTAACTACACATAAACCTTGTTTTCTCAAAAAAAACACAAACATGTACATTCATGCTGCTCACATATTATTGTGGCAGTTTGCACTAATTACGTGTAATAAGACTTTAGCCGTTAATATGTTTTTTGAGATATTGAAAAAAACAAATGTCAGGGGATGTCAAAACCAGGGCCCTGTCACGACACATGTGGGATGAACATACTTGTACAAAGACAACGGTAAAATCCAAAGGTCTTTAATATAATCCACAATAAATTAAAGGAAGACAGCAAAACACGTGCACAATAGATGAGACTGGACACAAAGCATAGAACTGAAACAGCTTATAAAGGGTGGTTAATGATACACAAACAGGTGAAGCAGGTTAACTTATTAGGACACAACAAGGGCAGGAAGAACCAAATATGGGCACAAGAGGGAGATACCAACATAAACAGTCCACAGGGGTGTGACAGGCCCCAAAACCCCCTCAGACCCCAGAGGGTTAATACAATGCATCATTTTTTCAGTTAGTTGAATTCAGCATGCTTTTTTGTTTCAAAGACATTTGTCATTAGTTTTTTTCCATACTCTGTCATAAGACGAATAATTTCATCTTTTAAAGAGATTTTTCTTTTTTCATTTGAAGGTGCTATTTGTGGATGGGAATGGCCTATTCCACCATCGGGGTGAGTGATGCAGTATCTTCTGACTAAATCACAGATTTTACAAGAACACAAAAGATAGTCCTCTCTCTCTGACTATCTCTGTCTCTGATTTTCATAGAGTTCGGTTTGGCCTGTCATCTTGGTGTTCTGTCAGATCTGCCCTGTGTGGGTGTGGCCAAGAACCTTCTACATGTTGAGGGAGTGGTGAGAAGTGAGGAGCACCAGTCGCAGGTCAGAGTCACACCTGAATGCCGGGGAATGTTGTATCTACTAGGGTTGGGCGATGTCCACCAATTTGGCATCGTACGATGTCTAATGTGAAACATCGCGATGGACAATTGCATCGTCGTCGTAGGCGGTGGAGTGGGGGGGTGGGGGGATGGTTGTTGTTAAATAATTAATTCATAACGAATTAATTAATTGTAGCCTACCGTTTCCACTACCTGACCCGCATGGTCTTTGTTTTACCCATAACCAAAACATAAATAAATAAAGATAAGTTACACACAAATTACCACCTGTCAATCACTTTTTCCGCGGGACTCTGGCATGAATAGGCACAGTGATCTGTGTCGTTATAATGGCGTCAACAAACTTGGTTGGTAAAAAAGGTGCAAATTCACCTATCTGGCAATACTTTGGCTTTAGACCGAATGAAAGAGGACAGCCACGAGATTACGTCTGAAGTGGTGTGTAGGATTTGCGGTCAAGTTATCCGCGCAAAAGATGCGCAGACGACAAATTTACATGACCATTTGCGTGTTCACCATCCCGCGGAATACAGCTCATTGCCAGTGTCATCATCACTGCGGGTTGCGAGCGGGTTGCTGCTGTGGCGGGGGCGGGGCGGAGGATCGCGATGCCGGCTCAGCATCGTGATGTCTATCGGCCATCGGCGATGGACGATGGCATCGTCTATCGACCCAACCCTAGTATCTACTGTCTGTCTTTCCAACCTGTTTGTTTGCTGCCCCAGCACTCCTTTCATGTGCTTGACACTAAATTAATTTTTATTGGTTGAAGGTTTAAAGATAATAAACCACTAGATAATTCTGAATATAATGTATTTTAAAGTGAATTTTTGCTAGTCCTCATAATGCCTGATTTTAACAATAGAGTTAAACAGATTTATAAATGCACATTTTTAGTATTTCAAATGAATGCAAAATCATGCAAGCTTGTCAAAACATGAAATAATTTAAAACAACTTAAAATGTGTGGTATATGACAATGTGTAATTCTATATTTTCACCATAACAGAATTATGAATATTTCTATGTTGGTGTCACCATTTTATGATTTCAGTAATTATGCACTAAAATTAACATATTTTGCAAATGCATATGACTGTTACATGTTACAAAAGGTGGAATTCAAATTTGTTATTCAGGTATGCTACTTTTGCCCTGTTTTGTCAATCAGATTTTCCTTTGGTCCATACTAAATGTTTTAGCCTCATAGAGGACTCATTAAAGCTACAATGGAGACATATTCACATTTAACAAGTGTTCCTCACAGCAAAATGGATTTCAGTCAGACAGCCCTATGAGATTAGCAGTGAATGCATCTGTATTGCATCCATAATGTAAGTGGCTGGAGGTTTCACAGCTTCCCTGTGAAATCGCATACTAAAGCTTTTGCCAGATAAAATAGCTGAAGGCAAGAACAGAAGAGATATATTACTAAACAGTTAATTGGAGATATAGCTTTTCCAAACATTTCACCAGAATGTAAGTAGAATGTTCGTCTGTTTATTTATTTAGTCTTGCAGATTAAATCGTGTGTACACATGTAACAGGAGCCAGCATAGATTTGTTTTTAAAGCTCTATTTGGCTTTTCACTAATGAAAAGAATAAGGTTAGACTCCTGTGGTGTTGCAGTAATGCAGGAGATATAGGAGATTTTTCAGAATAATGGTATTGATGCTTAAGTGTTTAATCAGTGCAAAGGGCTTTTCAGGTTCTGGAAACAAATGTACCTTTAATGAAAAATATCTGGATTTATACGTTGCATAGAATATGGACTAGAATAGAATATGGAATATGGTCTGACCTTAATCTAACTCAATTTAACAATTTTAGACACACAATCTGACTCAACTAATAAAGTACAAACAATTATATATATATATATATATATATATATATATATATATATATATATATATATATATATATATATATATATATACACACATATATATATATATATATATATATACACATATATATATATATATATATATACAGTACTGTGCAAAAGTCTTATGCCACTAGTATTTTCATCAGCTAAAAAATGGTTTAAAGTCAGTTAAAGTCGGTCTTTTGCTGTAGTGTGTCAGTAGGAAATTTACATTTCTAAACATTCATTTTGCCATTAATTATAATAATCCAGTGAGATTTTTGTATGGAGCACAGGCTGTTGTCAGACTCCTTGTGCAAACAGAGATCTGATCTCTCCATCATTCAATCCAGTCTGTCTTAAGAAACAGAAAAAAACAGAGACAGACTAAATCCAGAAGAACTGTGGCAACATCTCCAAGATACTTTAAGAGACCTACACCTACAAAGCTACAGTACTGTCTAATTTTTACACATAAAATGAGGATGCTGTCAAAAACAATGTCATAAATAGATTTTCTTTATCAATGAACTTCTATTAACTAAAGTAAATCAGCATTTGATGTGACCATCCTTTGCATTTAAAGTAGCTTTTGCCCTAGGTGCACTTGTGCAGAGTTTTTCAGGTAGCTTTGCAGGTAGGTTATTTGAAACATCTTGGAGATGTTGAAACAGTTCTTCTGGATTTAGTCTGTTTCAGTTATTCTGTTTCTTCATGTCATTCCAGAGACAGACTGGATGATGGTGAGATCAGATGTCTGTGTGGAGCACTGGCAGTTGTCAGACTGCCTGTGCAAACAAAAATCTCACTAGATTATTACAATTAATGGCAAACAGAATGTTTGGAAATGTAAACTGATGTTTCCTACTGACACACTACAGCAAAAGATAGAAATAACTTACTTTAAGCCATTTTTTAGCTGGTAAAAATACTAGTGGCCTAAGACTTTTGCACAGTACTGTACATATATATATATATTTAGAATTGTTTGTATCATACATACATACATATGTATCATACATACATACATACGTAGACAAAACAAATAGCTGCGTTTACATCGACCCTAACAATCTGATCGTAATAGGAATAGAAGGACAATCAGAACAAAAAAGTCACATGTAACCACGTCAATTGGATTGAAGATCCGATTAAAATTTCAGTTGGATTGTAGAGGGTGGTTTATTCCTTTTGTAATCAAAAAGTGAAACTGGAAAGTACTGCGCGTGTGCAGTGACGTAAAAATAGCGTAATGATGTGTGACGCACAGAAAGAGCTGTCCGTCCTGGTGATTAAGATGTCATAAATGAGTTTCGGTCATTCTAAAATTCTGTTGTCACTCAGCGTCTGTGAAGTGGAGCAGCACAACATCCCACCAGTCCTTGTTTTAACAGACGATGGTTTTGGGTGCAAGAAGGGACACTTTTTTTTTTTTTTTTTTTTTTTTCAGTTTTTCAGATGGGTCTATCTAAAGGCTATTACAGAAACAGCCTACTACAGTCATTTCATTAAGTAATAAATGTAAAAATAAAACACTGCAAAATCTTTACTGTATACATTAAAGATGATTCTTATTAAAGTTAATGTGATTCAGTCAAGAGCAGTGAGTATTCTACTCTTTTTTTTTGTTGTTGTTGTTTGATTATAACGTGGTCGGCATCTGCAGGTTTATGCTGCTGTCACTTTAAGATCTGACGCACAGATCAAATATTTTGACGCATCAGTATTTCTCCCAACTGTTCAGGTTTACTTAAGACAAAATCGATTGCATTTACATGAATAGTCTCCCAGACGAGTATGTGTGTATCAGTAACAGAACTTTAATAGAACTTACTGAGAGACTGAGAGGCGCGCTTTGAGGGTGTCCCTGGACTCGGTTGGACTCGGAGTCCGAAATGCTCGAGTCCGAGTCAAGTCTGAGTAAAAATGCATCCAAGTAATAATGTTACAGTGCACTGGACACAACTAATCAGTTTTTTTAATAAAAGAAAATTACATGATGTTATTCCAAAGAGACCGTACTCATCAACACTCAATATCTCCAGGACCGAATATTTTTTCCCCCCGACGTTATGTTATCATTGCAAACTAATAGAAACCATCCAAAAAACTTTTGGCCCATTATCAAAACTAAGGCCCATTATCTTCCTACCGATGCTGAGACTGAGCGGAATTAGCCAGAATGTGCTTGCTATCTGGGTATGAAAGAGTGAATCTTAAATAGTCCTCCTGATAGAAAATGGGAGGAGTCCGTAATTGGTTACTAGGCAGAGGGTAGTATGGAAATCCAAGGTGAAATCCAATGGAATCCAAGGTGGAATGGCAAAGGTATGGGATGGATGCTTCTAAATAAGAACAGACATGAGTACAGGAGGAAGGTGGAGTGGAGGCAGAACAGGGGGAGGGATGGAGGGCCAGGTCCATGTGAAGGTGAAGAGCTGGCAAAGCAGGAAGCCAGGGCAGGGGTGGCAAAGCAAGGTGTCAGGGCGGAGCTGTTAGAGCAAGCGAGGCTGAAGCTGAAGACTACCAGGGTGGAGCAGATGGAGCTGAAGAGCATCAGGGCGGAGTTGAAGACCGACAGGGTGGACCGGAAGACTACCAGGACAGAGCAGATGACCACCAGGGCTGAGCAGGTGGGGCAGGAGACCACCACAGAGGATCAGGTGGGACTGCAATAGAGAGCACAGAGAGGTTAACCTGTTAACATGCAAAGAACACAGATGGCCCCAGATTGGTTTGTTGTTGTTTCATTTTCACAGCATGTTAAAACATCACACTATTACTTGATCTGGGCAAACTGTGTATCATTAGAAAAAGTAAAGACTCCAGCTTCGATATTTGACCACCGTTTTTAGAAAACTAGGTTGCAGAGGCAGTAATTTCTTAATTTATGTCAGGAGTGTAAAATAATAAATCGTTAATGTATGACATTCTAAATAGAAAAACAACATGCATTAATCTTCAGTCATGTGAACACACATGCTGCAGTGTGTTCACATAGCTTCACTGAACAGCGTCTATTAGAGATTTTCTTCAGATAGAAACATCATTTCTGTTCATTTTACACTGAATAAGGTGATCTGATGAGCATTAGCAGCTTCAGTCGCTGTCGTGGTATGTTTTCTCTTTTGCGATCATTGTGAGAGAAAGTTCATTCGCCGTTCATATGTCTATCACATTGCGTGATCATAACCGCCATCTCTTTCTGTGATGCACTTCCCATACTCTTCCACATTCTATTATGTCTACAGCAAACCCAGATAAGCACTTCTACACACAAAACATGAAGCTAATGAACATACAATTACTATAATATATGATTTGTATGTGATTTTCATGAGATTTGGGGTATTTTCATAACAATAAAGAATAGTAATGATGTACATGCTAATTGTTACACCTGCTTAGCTGTGTAACATATCAGAGTGAATCAGACAATTTAAGATTCGATCAAACATTGTTGAAACCCAAGTCCGAATTCCACAAAGAGGCCCAAGACAACGTGGATGATCGAATAGTTTATAAGTTTATATTTGTGTTTGGCATGTATAAGTTTGGAAATTCATGCTTTGAATGTTTCTATCAATCAATCCTTTGTAAAATGTATTATATTCGTGTTATAGAAATCACGTCCAAATTATACTCTGCAAGAGCGGAAAAATTCAGACCATGTGACTGATAAGATGTTGATTTATGTTTTAGGAGGAGAAACTTAGCAATATCCTGAGTTAGGACAACGTCTAATTGGTCAAGACGCCATTTGGGATGTGTTCTTTGAGCGCTCCCTGACCCACTCCATGAGGAAATTCCTTCTTTTTCTCTAGTTTCTTTTTTTTCCGTTGTGAGTTTCGTGTTCTAAGTTAAGTTTTGCCACTAAGCCATGTCTCAGAGTAAATAAAAACAAAATAATAATAATAAAAGAATAATGAGGATTATGTCTTACACCTGTTGGAGGTGTGAAGGGTTTGTTGATTGAGAATAATAGAAACATGAATGGGTTGAATTGCCGGGCCAGATATCAGACAAAGAGCCTTTTAATCAGGCTCATAGACTGGAGCGGGTTCTGTATCAGACTCATAGACTGGACCGGGCTCTGGAGTGGATTCGAGGACTGGAGCAGGATCTTGAGCAGACTCATGGACTGGAATGAACTCAGAGGGAGTAACAGGGTAGTGAGTAGCCAAACACAGGCTGGCTACTGCCATTACCTGTGAGCACTGAGGATAGGGGAACAGTCTCTTTGTTGACCAGTGCTGAGGCCCTTGGGATGCCCACTGCTCTAGCCAAAATTGCCTGTGGAATGCCTGGGTGTCTTTAAATGTGACGTTTACAAAGACTGGGAACATTAAAGTGACATCTGTGATGGCTGAAGACTGTGGCTTGACATCCATGACGGCTGGAGGCTGCCGGCGACCCCCTCCTGCTGTCATTCTTCAACCTGAGACATGAAGTCTGCTGCAGCCTGAGCCTTTTCCTGTTGACCTTTGGAGAAAACCAGCAATGGATGTAGTGGGCCCATTTGAATCAGCTAACTGGGACTGCCATTATAGCCTAACCCTTATGGACTATCATAGCGAATGGCCTGAAGTTGTTTTCGACTATCACAGAATTTCTCCATGTCTATCAAGCAACTCCACATTTCACTACTAGCATGATGCCTTGTGAACAGGAGAAACTGTGCACTCACCTGGATGTCTTGTAGGTGTGCAGTGGATCGCGGTTGATCCGTGCGGATCACGACCCATGGTTCGGATTAACTCGTTTTTAAAACTTCTAGATTACCTTTCCTATAGAACAGGTCTATACCTTGTTCTTTTATTAAACAAACGAAATAGCCTTATGTTATTTATCTTATTTACACAACGGCATATAATTTCTCTCTCTAACGTTATGTTACGTGGTCACGCATCTACAATTTCTCCTCTGCTAAAACGCAGACGGGATCGCGGAGTCCATTCATGAAAACGGATTTACTCTATAGCAGGGGATGCCACAGAGTTTTTGGATTAATAAATCAAAAGTAGGTGTCTCACTTAATTCGATTTGCGATATGGACTAGTGTCTGTGAATATTAAAACGCAAAAAGACGGTTTAAATATGAATCCTCCATGTTCCGCTTGGCTCTGTGTGAATGAATGGCGGAGACGCCGCTTTGTTTACCACACAAATAGTGAAGCACAGGTGATGCTTGCGGTTAATTTCGCCTTCTGCGTCTCATTATATGACGACATAAACGCATAAACTTAATTTCCAGAACTGCTTGTCTCCAGTCACTTCATGTAAATTTTACTGATTCATTTGAGAAAATTAGCATCATATCATAGTGTATACACACAAAAACTAACCGGCAACCTGTCAAAATAAAAGTAATGTTTAACATGTAGCAGAAATGTATTAGTCTTGTATTACTTTTGTACAGTATAATGTAGGTGTTTAAATATTCCTATTTCTGGCAAATTTAAATAAAACAATAAAATGCAGAAATTATAATAATAAAAGAAATAACAGAAAAAAAATGTTTGTTTGGCAGCAAATAAAAGGGTTTAATTTTCATTTCATTAAAAATAAATAAATGTTTAATGCCTGTATTTGATTATCAGAAAAATTAAAACACAAGAATTTCTGAAAGAAAAAAAAAATTGTCATTATAAGGTTTGGTCTGTTTTTAGGTCTCAGGTATTTTTGTATTTTATTTTATTTAAGTTATTTTTGATAAAACCAAAAGTTTCTTGCCATACTGTTCTTGTGATAAATGGAAAGCAAATTACATTTGACTCCTCCCCTTTTTTGCTGATCCGAAAAATGGTCCGATCCATGACTCAAAAACCCAGAGTGATCCAAACCGTTTGTTTTGTAATCCGTTGCACCACTAATGTCTTGCCCTCTCTAATGTCAGAAGTACTTACAGGTGTGGCGTGTGAGTGCTTGATGGTGAGTGGGGTAGTACAGGGAGGTTTCTCCTGAAGTCACTATCATCTCCACTGTTTTGAGCATGTTGAGCTCCAGGTTGTTAAGACTGCACCAAACAGCCACCAGATTCGTTACAATCCTAGATAAGGGAGATGACTGTAGTGTCATTTGCAAAATTCAGAAGCTTTGACAGAGTGGTCTTTACAGGTGGTTATTGGTGTAGAGGGAGAAAAGCAGTTGGGAGAGGACGCAACTCTGAGGGACACCAGTTCTGGTGGTGCAGCTATTTGACATAAATTTCCCCAGCCTCACTAACTGTTGCCTATCTGTCAGAAAGCTGGTGATCCATTGACAGATTGAGCTTAGGACAGAGAGCTGAATTAGTTTGGTCTGGAGGAGTGTTGGAATAATGGTGTTGAAGGCTGAACTGAAGTCCGTGAACAGGATCCTCACATGAGTCCCTGATTTATCCAAATTCTGCAGGATGAAGTGCAGTCACATGTTGACTGCATCATCCATAGATCTGTTTGCTCGGTAAGCAAACTGCTGGGTGTCCAGTAAGGGTCCAGTGATGTCCTTCAGATAAGCCAACACCAGCCTCTCAAGCAACTTTATGACCACAGATGTTAGAGCCACAGGTCTATAGCCATTAAGTCCTGTTATCTTGGGTTTCTTTGGGATAAGGATCATGGAGCATTTGAAGTAGGCAGGGACTTTGCACAGCTCGTGATCTGTTGAAGATCTCTGAAAAGATGGAGGCCAGCTGGTCAGCACAGGATTTCAGACAGGCTGGTGTGACACCATCTGGGCCTGGTGCTTTCCGTCTTTTCTGCTTTCTGAAGACCCGACACACATCACAGACTGATTGTATAAGAGTCCCCATTCCTCTAGGCATCCTCTTTGGCCTGACGAAGATGTCCGAGTTTTGCTGTAAACCATGGCGTATCAGTGTTGAATATTAAATAAGTCCTGGTAGGGATGCATATATTCTCACAGGATATACATAACCTCATAGGATATACATAACAATATAATGCGTATATTCTCACAGGATATACATAACAATATAATGTTGATAGCATACAGATTCTTCTCATTACAAATTTTTTGTCCATAAAAGTGTTGCAAATTATGCAAAAAATAAAAATGAAGCGTGCACACCTTACTTTCCTAAATGCATGTAATAAGCCACTTAAACTCATGCAGAGATGAAGTTTGTGTAAAGCAGCATTTACCGAGGGCATCTGACCAAAGTGTAATTTTCCAATTTGCTAATCACATAAAGTCATATTGCTAATTTCCATTTTATTTTCGATAAATTGTAAACCCTAACTGACAATCTGAATCAGCCTTACTAGGGATTTTCTCTGTAGCTGTACCGATATTCTGTGGCTCAAAGGTTTGTTTTAAAATGTCTATTACTGTCTCAAACAAACGGACATATTGTTTACATTCTGTTGTCTTACTAAGCTAGTATTCAGGTTTTTAGATTGCATAGTAGAGGGAGACAGAGGTTCAGTCCAGTGGGGACACACTGACCCACTCATCAAAAGGTCTGTCGCCTTTACAAAAGGACAGTGCTCCAGACAGCTCTTCACGAACTTCCTTGTAACTCATTGTAACTTTCTTGTGAACTCATTACCCCTCTCTCTCTCTCTCTCTCTCTCTCTCTCTCTCACAGATCAATGCTCTACAGAAGAGTGGGGATAGTTTTCCAATGGCTACAGCCTCAGGGAGAGTTCTTGGGAAGGTGAGTGAGGGAAAAGGGAGAAAAAAAAGTGGGGAGAGGAACTAAAGAACGAATTATCTACAACTGATCAAAAATTAATTGAATTTTTTTAGACGATCCCTGTGTCAGGGTTCTGAGATGAAGGACTAAAATGCAGAATTGCGAATCAAACTGGTTTATTAAGAAATATCTGATCAAAGTCCCGGCAGAAATCACAGTCCAGACAGGTGACCACACCACAAAACATAACAAATGATCAGGACAACTGAAAAAATGTAAAGTCAAAACGACAAAACACACTAGCCAAGAAAAGACGAAAACAAGCAGTAGAAAGAATTTGAATCAGCAGTGAGCGTGTGCACGGCCACACTGATTGCTAAAGACAAACAGCTGTTTGCGGCTGACACTTTGAAATGAAAAACAAAAAGACAGATCAAACCTGTGACTTGACACCCTGTCCTATCTACATTTTATAGAGGAGTAGGAAATTTAGCTATTAAATATTTGCTTTGTTACTTTTTATTAAAACATTCTTGAATTTGTTTTATTATATGACATGACATTATGATGCGTTAGAAGCAAATCCAAAACAAATTTCCATAGCAAGTGGAAATTCTGAAATTGTTTACTCAACCATGTTGCTCCAAAGCTCCAAAGCTCAGCTTCGCGTCATGCCCAACAACACCCCTTGCTGTTATAAATTCACTGTAAACTGTGCCTTCTTGGGGCTTATTGCTTTATTTAAAACTCTATTCAAACTCCAACTGTCAAAATTCCCAGCATCCTTTAAGACTCAATCAAGCTTCCCTTCTATGTAGTATATTTCTATATTTTTACCCTTATGGGGTAAAAATATAGAAATAGCAACCCTGTTGTGCTAAAACATGAGAATATGAATGGGAATATAATGTAGAGATATTTTACTCATAAGAATTTCTAGGGGTACCATAAATTGTGGCCATTGTGTATTAGAGAAATATATTTTTTCATATGATTTTTCCCCACTTACATTTTTTACTTCAATAAAAAGTTTCTTTTTTTTTTTTTGAATGAAATATCAAATGGATAAACAATTGTTAAAGCCTTTTTTGTTTGTATTTACCAAGGATACCAACAAATACACATACAAATATTTTTATTGTTATTATTTAGTAACCCATTGTCATAGAGTCACTATCAATGACAGATCCTCCACCTCCGCCCACTCATTCACAATCCCCTGAATACTGATTCAACGCACCTGTTCACCCTCATCAACACTCATCATTAAAGCCACACTCTGCACTTCCACATCATCTGATCATGGTCACAGGAGGGTGACGAGTGGAAGACCACATTTATCACGCCATCAGGACACTATGAATATCATGTGATGCCATATGGATTGTCCAACACACCCTCCATCTTCCAGGGCTTCATGAATGAGGAGTTCTGGGAGTTCTTCCACCGCTTTGTGATCATTTACATCAATGACTTATCTATCCCCATTAACTCTTGGAACCTAGATGAACATTGCCAACATGCGAAGTGGTCCTGCTCAAGCTGGTCACTGACCAACACAGCATTCACACGGACCAGAGGAAGATAGAAGCAGTGCATAACTCGCTACAGCCCACCACCATCAAGGATTTGCAGTGGTTTCTGGGATTTGCCAGCTTTTATCTTTTTATTCAAATCTGTGCTCCACTTACCTCTCTTTTCAAGAATCAGCCCAAGTCTTCAACCTGGATACCTGCTGCAACTCTGGGTATCATCCACAAACTAACAACCAGACTGAGCATAAAATTCAGGAAAATGGGAGATATCTGCAGTTCTATTGCCACATCTATTAGCACATACTTGGCTACCAACTGCCCCTGTTTTCCTGGTCAGGAGAGCTATCAGATATTCCAGTTGTGAACCGAACTGAAGTCTTTCGGGGGTGGGGGTTGGGTGGTTCTGTCACCGTCACTATCAATGGCAGATCCTCCAGCTTTGCCCACTCGTTCATGCTCCCCTGAGCACTAATTCATCACACCTGTTCACGCTCATCAACACACATCATTTAAGTCACCACTATGCATGTCCACATCATCTGGTCTTTTTGTTCACTACGTGTCAGCTTATCTGGCTGTTTACCTGCTTTCATCTTTGGTCCTAAGTCGCCATTATCTCAGGAACTACTGACCACTTGCTTCCCTTGACCATTTACCTCATTTGCTGACACCTATGATGTGCTAGGAGGTATATATATATATATATGAAGAGATTGGTTCCAAAACGTGATAAATGCCATTTTTTACAAAATTCCTGCCAAAATCAGTGTTGTATCTGGTCGGTATTGAAAAGGCAGTTTTTAATTTTATGCAAAATGCGATATCCGCCATGTTATTCTGTCATGTTTTCTCCCTTTATTTCCAAACTGCGACAGACGCCAGTCTCCCTTCTCTGCAAAATGTGATACATCCGCTCAGCCAATCACAGTGCAGCATTTCACGCATTGTGAACAGTAAAGGCAGCGCTTTGAATACACCCCGCAGCCTAGTTTTCAATGTTATAATGTAATGTATCACAGACATATCTATGGGATTATTTTTGTGCCAATAAGAATGAACGTAATTTTGTAAAACTGAACGTAACTTTCCAAGAAACGATCAAAAATATGCCACTGCAAAAGAAGAAAAACACAATGAAAATGAAAAAATGAACTCAGTCGCACAAATTTAACATGCTCTTCAAATATGCTTCATTCTTTGTTAATGATTTTCAAAGAATCGTTTTCGCGAATCATGGATTCTGAATGCGTTGCCACAGCTTTCGCTTACGCTTCACAAATTTTCGTTTGCTGTTTTGGCACAAACCTCTCGTGGGGGCGTGCTTAACAGCGATCTACTCTGATTGGCTAATGAGCTTTTGATGGACAGTTGCTCTCTGACCTGGAATCACAGACGGTGACGTCAGTGGCGCGCATATTGCGGTGTGCAATACGTCGTGCTTTGTTTATATTAAGTATTAATGTTATTAGTATTTCACCTACGGTCGTCTCTTAGTTTTTTAAAGATGAGCTCCCAAGAGAGACACGGAGCGGCATCATCTTCCACCTCAGCTTGTCCCTCAGGGCAGCTTGAAGTAAGTTTGTGTTGCTAAAGTAACGTTAATCAATAACATCGATAAAAGTTTTATTCATGTACAGTGTGCAACAGTTCTGATAGTTTCTATAAACAAAGCACGACGTATTGCACACCGCAACAACTTTCCAATATGCGCGCCACTGACGTCACCGTCTGTGATTCCAGGTCAGAGAGCAACTGTCCATCAAAAGCTCATTAGCCAATCAGAGTAGATCGCTGTTAAGCCCGCCCCCACGAGAGGTTTGTGCCAAAACAGCAAACAAAAATTTGCGAAGCGTAAGCAAAAGCTGTGGCAACGCATTCAGAATCCATGATTCGCGAAAACGATTCTTTGAAAATCATTAACAAAGAATTAAGCATATTTGAAGAGCATGTTAAATTCGTGCAACTGAGTTCATTTTTTCATTTTCATTGTGTTTTTCTTCTTTTGCAGTGGCATATTTTTGATCGTTTCTTGGAAAGTTACGTTCAGTTTTATAACGTTACGTTCATTCTTATTGGCACAAAAATAATCCCATACATATCTGACATATTCTTTCAGAAACAAAGTGTAGAGAGAGTGTAAATAAGAGATTCATTGTGCAGAGTAGAGAGTTTCGTTGATTATAATGGAACTTTGTGAGATCGCGATGAACTAAGATGAGTGACAGCTTTTAATGATTTTTAAGGGAGTTTGTAAATGAGATATTTATTTAATACAACAGTTAAATAAACAAGAAGTTAATATTAAGTGACTTACATTGTCTGACTATAACACTATTGCCTGATTTTGCCTTTCATCATCAAAAAAGGTTTGAAACAAAGTCACAACTGAGCTGCTGCGCATCTCCATTCAAACACAGCTGTGTTTCGATTACGAATGGACATGCATTTTCTAGTGAGTCAATGAATCAATTGCCCATTCATAAAAAGAGTCACTTGCTTTATTCCTGAATGAATCAGCTGTTGGAATGAATTAATTGAATGATATGATTCAGAAATTAAATCAGTGACTTGCCGCCACCTACTGGCAGTATTAGTTTCATTTTTATCTTCTTTTTAGTTATTAAAATCATTTAATATTTCTATGTTCAAAATTGTATATTTAAAACATTAATCTCAACAAGAGTTTATGAATTTGAGCCTCATTAAACATATGAAAATATACCTAAAGCCACTTTTGTGTTCTTTTGTGCCACCTCTTTACAAATGAATTTTATTAATACTGATTTCATTTTAACTTATTCTTATTCTGTTGTTTTAATTAGAAATGTTATAAATATAAGCTCATAAAATATATTTTTTAAAAAAAATTGCCATTACAAAGTTAACAAAATTCCCCTTTAATTCACTTTAAGGAGTCAAATATCACCTTGTAATGGGAAGGCTATTAAAAGGTGCTTCTAAAACTTTGACGTTTTGACTTTTACGTTTTTTAAGTTAGGAGCACAAGTGCTCCTAAAAAGAAAAGTAAGCATAGACCCCTAATGGATTTATTGCATTTTGGAAAAAAAATCGTTTTTTATAAATCTTAATAAATCTTTTAAAATCAAAATCTAGATTTGAATTTTTAATGTTATTATAACCTAAAGATGCTATGTGAAAGTTTGAAACAGAAAATAGTGGTTTTCATCTTGCCACTTTCTTGGTAAAGAAAACAAGGGTGTACTGTTACGGGTCTTTCGTTTTAATATGTGTACCGAACAAACCCAAATTTTTTTTCCAAGGAAATAAATGGTGGCAGTTAACAATAAATGGTGATTAGTTAAGCATTAACTAAAGTGGCCAAGATCAGCTCCAGTAGCCGTGTTGGAGATGTAATGCCCTGCAGACATGTGCAGTGTAAATGGGGTTAGTTCAAACGGCAGAGCAGAGCTTGAGTGAACGCGATCATTCCTTTCTCATTAGTACAAACCATCTTGGTGATCTAGTGAGTCACCCCTCCAAGGAGTAAGCTTGACCACGCTATGTTTCACATTATCAACATTATCTGTTTTAGAATTGATTACCATTCTATGAAGAAGCGGGGCCAGAATGTCACAGAATTTAGTAAAAAATTCAGAACTGAATCCATCTGGCCCCGCCGCCTTTACAGACGGAAATTACTTGATAGCAGGGACTATCTCCTCTAGAGTGAAGTCCAAATGTAATTCAGCCCTGGCAGCGTCATGAAGTTTGGGTGTCTCAAAAGAGTAAAAAAAATCCATCAGATCAGAATGAGTGGCCTTGCTGCTGGAAGTGTACAGTTCACTATAAAATTCTTTAAACTGAGCATTAATATCTTTAGGGTTGGTCAACAGGGTGCCATCCTTGGACTTAATGCAATGAATTGACCTAGAGGCTTGAGCCCCTTTAAGTTGCCGTGCTAGAAGCTTATCTGGCTTATCCCCCGTTTCAAAACATCTCTGTCTCATTTTCAAAAATAGATAGTTTATTTGACCACCAAGGATACAGTTATAATATACTCATATTTAAGTTTCACTATCTTGTTGTAATCTTCAGATGATTTTGATACCTGGTATGCCAATTCAAGAATAGGAAGAACACTTTGTATCTCTAAAAGTCGTTTCTCTCTTTCCTTCTTGGCGTTAGCTTCGAAGGAGATAATGTGCCCACGCATGACCACCTTTAAAGTCTCCCAAAGTATAGAATCTGAGACACCTCCCCATTATCAATAAACTCTAAAAACTCTTTTAATTTGGTGGTAATATAATCTACAAATTTACTATCAGCAAGCAGAGATGGATTGAAACGCCAGGAATAAGACTGCTTTAGGAGAGAAAGATCAAGAGACGTTAGGTAAGGGGACTGTGATCGGAGATTAATATGCTGTGATATTTGGTTTCAGTAACACGAGAAATTAACTAAAAATCAATTAGAAAGTAATCTATTCTACTGTAAGATTTGTGAACATGTGAATAATAAGAATAATCTCTGTCAGCAGGATGTTGAATTCTCCAAATATCGACCAGGTTTCTGCACTTGAGCAAATTGTTTAGGACCTGTACTGATGCAATTCCAGGTGGGGGGGGGCGTGGATAATCTATCTAAATAAGGGTCTAAGTAACAGTTCAAGTCACCCCCAATTACTATATTAGAATTATTCCCATCGGGAAGTAAGTCAAAAACTTTCTTATAAAAGTTAGGGTCATCAGTATTTGGACCGTAGACATTCAAAAATGTCAACGGCAAAGAGTTTATGGATCCAGACACTATGATATATCTGCCATGGGGATCTGTGACCATAGAAGAAAATTGAAATGGAATATTTTTCCGAAAGAGGATGGCCACACCCCGAGCATGAGAGGTGATTGGTGATTGATAAACTTGTGATATCCAGCTACACCTTAATTTACGCTGCTCGGTTGCTTTAATATGAGTCTCTTGTAGAAGAATCACGTCTGCTGATAGGGATTTAAGATGCCTAAATACTTTTTCTCTTTTTACAGCATTTCCTAGCCCCTTAACATTCTAAGAGACCAATGTCACATTCCTTTCCCCAGTCAATACTCTACTAGAAAACCTCTGCATAACCATAAAAGAAAAGGGAAGTCATAAAATTGAACACATACCTTTGGCAAGTAATTTGCAGCAAGAGAGTACATTGTAAAAACTGAACTAAAAACAGAAAGTAAAAGTAAACAAAAGAAAATAACACAACAAAAGCAGCAAACACGTCTGATACAACAAGAACTGCAACCCACAACTTACCCCACCCTCCATCGCGTCTTCCCGAACCAGACACAGAGTTCCCAGTTCCATCCAGAGAGGAGCTGCCGGGCAGTTTACAAAAACCAACTACTCACTGACAAAGAACCCTCTCCAAAGTCTCAAATATGTGAACAAAGAAGTCATGATACCGTCAGAAAAAAAAGGAAAAAGAAAGAAGAGAGAGAAAAAAAGCAGTCCGTTGTGTCATTTTAATTGTCTCGTTGCGCCGTACATTGATAACTTTTGCACATCATAGTAGGCGGTTGGCTAGATTTACTAGCTCCCGGTTATACAGTGCACAGGCACTGCAGTGGCACAGGAAAATGCAATTCAAACATGGACTTAGTCTCCTGAATTCTCACCACACCTTTCCACGAACCAGGCTGCCTCCATCGGATCCTCGAAAACTGTAGGCGCCCCCGCCACCTGATGTTGAATTTGCAGCCTAGCCGGGTATCGCAGCATGAACTTGATTCCTTTTTTGCGCAGGTTTTGCATTGCATCACGAAAGGCGTTCCGCTGAGACATAACCTCGCTGGTATAGTCAGGAAAGATTAGGACCCTTTTCCCCTTGTATTCCAATGGTTGCAATCTCCCACGGCACAGAATCAGTTCCTTCTCTTGAAAATGGTGAATACGCGCCAGGATTGTGCGCAGCTTTTCGCCCGCGGCCGGTTTCGGCTGAAGAGATTCATATTAGCTTTAGCATTAGCTCCAGTGAATTGATCGTCGGCACTCTTAACTTTATTAGAGGCACTCGGCTTCGGCATTGTCGGATCTTAATAAGAGTAAATGCTAAATGAAATGAGTAGACACACTTTAAAAGCGAAATACGAAATAAAACACGGTAAGATAAAAGCTTTGACGAGACCACGGAGAGGAGCTTAAGCCAAACGCGTCTATACCACACACGCGCACTAGCGCCCCCCCATCACACTGTTTCTAAGGGGTATTCCTAAATTCCATTCTTATGGTAAAGGCCCACATGAACCCTTGGGCGCTTTCTCAAATCCATGTATATGGTAAGTGCACACAAGAACCTTTGGGCACTTTTCTAAAATCGTTCTAAAATTTTCTAAAAAATAATTGTGGTATGGAATGCACCGGAGTTCTGCGTCCATTCTAAAATCCTTTATGGTAGGGATTCACACGCTATGGCCTGTACCCTTTCTTGAGTTGGTTAAAACCTCGGCCACCTTGGGTCCCACTCCTTATGAGCATCTGCCAGGCTAAAGTAATGATAATACATGCACTAGATCCTGCGCACTCTCTAGAATATGGGTTCATGCTCAAACTCATGCCCATCCTCTGAGTTGGTTGTCCCCGGTCACCTTGGGCCCCACTCTACTTGTGCATCCTTGAGCAGGGAGTTACCACTTATGTTCTGTAGTACGGTTCCTGAGGGAACCTATGCAGAGCCCGCAGTAGCCCCCTGGGTGACAGGCCAAACCTAGACAAACCCTATGCACTTGGCCGTATCCCTTTAAAGGAATACCTTCTGTTTTCAAGCTTCGAGCTCTACCCTGGGTCCAGTGTTTCTGACCCCT
Organism: Labeo rohita; assembly: GCF_022985175.1. Lineage (NCBI taxonomy): Eukaryota > Metazoa > Chordata > Actinopteri > Cypriniformes > Cyprinidae > Labeo > Labeo rohita. The sequence goes on along the minus strand of NC_066874.1, from coordinate 13,343,943 downwards.
TTCAGGTAAGTCTTTGGGTATGCAGCTCAGGCTTTGGCCGTAGGGGATAATGTCAACAGCGGAAAGACGTCAATAAAGCACATTCTAAAATCTCATTCTGGTCGAGGCTGCTTTAAATGCAAATGTGCTCTGCTGGCCCGCCCCTCTCTTCTCTCTGTGGAGCGACGAGCTGCTCTGAGAGATTGTTTACTTTAGCCGCATTTAGCGTGTTTAGCAGCTAAACTTGCTAACTAGAACATTATTAGGAAAGGCGATCGCAAAGATTCATAAAAAACCCTTATACTCACTTCTGCTGTAAGTGAAGCTGGATCATGAATGATTCTCGCAAACATAGACGGATATATGTAGATTGGGAGGTACATTCCCTTCACAAACAAACGTAATCTACTGCATCTTCAGCGGCTCAGATGTCGGGAGTAAATGACGACCACTATGTTCATTATTACATCCAGCAACACAACACCTCAATCACTAAATCGGAGATATTCTTGTCTAACTTACATCCCTGCTCTGGCATCGAAACAAAGTGGGCGGACTGTTACAGCTGAACTGAGGTAAAATGCTAATGTCAATTGACTATTGTGGGAGCGGCCTCTGTGGGTGTGACGCTACACCGACAGGCATCTGAGAATGGCTCGATTTGAAAAAGGGGATATTATTTTTACAGATTAATTAAAAAAAAAAATTAATTTTTATCATTATAGGGTAGATTTGTACATACACTGTGTAAGAAATTATAGTCTGCCTCGACCCAGATTCCACTCCACAATATATGTTTAATAATGCTCATTTCCCAATATGGCTTAATTATTATAGAGAAGAAGAAAGTCAACAGTTATGTTGTTTCTAGACCATTAAGGATGATTACATCCTGAGCAAATGGTGACCCATTGTAGCATGGAAGCGGGTGTGGGACACTGAGAACCATCTCAGACAAAGAGGTGTTAGAACATGATTAACATACAGACCACAGCTGCTACAAAAGGAGCAACTTCATTTACATTAAGCGTAGTAAACTTTAACTGTATAAAAGGTTTGAGCTAAGGATGTTCTGGGTTCATTCCGACTCCGTTGAACCCAAGGTACAACATGTACTTTGCCACTGCTATGCTGCAATAAACATCTTCATCAAGATCTTCTACGTCCTCTTCACTTTTTCTTACAACTGCCAACACACATTAATGTTCAAACAACATGAAAAAGTGAACTTAGCATCCGATGACCCCTTTAAGTTTGGGCTCTGTCGTTAATTGTAACTTTATAGTAATGTCAAAGGACTCCCTATAGTTTAAAGCAGTGGTTTCCAACCATGTTCCTTGAGGCCCCGCAACACTTCATGTTTTCCATGTCTATATATATATATATATATATATATATATATATATATATATATACAGGGACTGGACAATGAAACTGAAACATCTTGTTTTAGTATGGTGTTGGGCTTCCTTTTGCAGCCAATACAGCATCATTTCATCTTGGGAATGACAAATACAAGTCCTGCACAGTAGCCAGAGGGGTTTTGAGCCATTCCTCTTGTGTATCCTGACTTGCTTCTCCAAAACACCAAAACACCCCAAAGTTGTTTGATAAATATCCGATCTGGTGACTGTGCAGGACATGGGAGATGTTCAACTGCACTTTCATGTCCATCAAACAACCTGTCACCAGTCTTGCTGTGTGTGTTGGTGCATTATCATCCTGATACATGGCACCACCTTCAGGGTACAATGTTTGAACCATTGGGTGCACATAGTCATCCTTCACACTCTGCTCTTACTGGTGGAATGAGCAATCAGTGAAGATTGGCCACCAAGCTGCACAAATATAGCCATGAAAACTCCAACACTATATCGGTCTTTGTCAGGTGACGTCACACTCACGAGAATCGAATTGCATTTTGGGTATCACCGCCATTTGTAAGGTATCAAAGCCGAGGTGTTCTGTAGTTGCAGAATTGTCTTTTTGATTTGCTTCAAAATGGTATGTTTTTGTTGTGTCAGAGTCTGCGATGGTAAATTACACAATAGAAAAGGTTAAAAACTGACCACGAGGAAAGATGTTTTAGGTCTCCCACTTGAAAGAAACACTAGACAACATGCAGCGGAAATAACCAAGAAGCGTTGGATGGCCTGGATAGTAGCGGTGATATGCAAAATCATCATATTTGCCAGCATATCTCCGTTTATGTTCGTTTACCCTCGACATTCTCATAAAGGTAAGTAAGAGATTTTTTAGGATGTGCTTATTTTCTGTCTTCTTTAGCACGTACTGCTATATCCACATGTTGTTTTGGGTTATAAATGCTATTCAGTGGTGTAGTGTAGGTATACAGTGTAATGACACGTTTGGATAAATGCAAATATTCCCTAAAAGCACCAAGTAAAGACTTCTTCGAAATATGTTTGATGGTTGTGCCGGCACCATCCCCCCACCCCAGATGCTGTCTGTTCATACACGAGTGCATGTCAGGGAGGCGCGCTTACCGGTAAAATTATTAATACATTAAAATGTAAATAATTAGATTTTTACGATCAGAAATTTCTTAAACTGGGTGAATCCCTGTAAACTTTTGTCCAAGGATCCAGTAGGCGTTCAAACACCCAACTGATTTCATCAGAGATTGCAGAGAGTCACGTCCAGATGTCAGTTAACGTTATTCTTTTTAGTGTGGATTTGGCTTAAAAGCATGAGTGATTATAAACTTATATAAGTGTGCAGGGATGTGCAGATCAGCTGAATCTGCTGTTAAAAATGAACCATCCAATCATCATATCATCATGCAAAAATAAGAATTAGAATAATTGTAAATGGCGATTAAATGCGATGCGGTCGAAAATTTGGAAAAAAAGTTGCTTTTTTTCAGTGCAACCAGTGCAAAAAGTTAGTCTAGAGCCTTGCTTTTTGCTGGTTGGATTTTAAAGAACTCATCTGCTTCTTTTTGGTCAATAAACCCTCAGCAAACTGGACTTACTTTCCCTGCTTGGATTAATGTATTTTTGCTGCTGGTAGGAACTTTTGGCTGTTGGCCTGCCACGAGCCCTCTAACTCCTTTATCCTCCATCTATCTGGACTGACTTTGAGGTGAGTTAGCACTCCTCTTACCAGTCATCCTACTCACTTACTATCTGGTTGGGTAGCTTTCCTCTCCATAAGCTTTTATAAGAGTTGTGATGGTTGTGGTTTTGGCTAACCTGGTCTTGCCAAAAGCAGACTTTCTCTTGGCTATTGCTAATAACGTGTTGATAAAGCTAATAAAGTTTTTTCATTCATCCTGCCTTTGATTCTCCTTATTGGAGTAACTTCCAACATGGAAACTGTATCTGCCATGCGATCTCAAGGAGCTTAATGGGCACCCGCGCCTAGATTTTGCAACATATTAGCACTGCCACTTGCTTCGTATAATCCGATATCCGCGTTATGTGCATCGCTGGGCCTGCAGGACTTTCACTATTTACCAGTCAAGACCCACTGCTATTCCATCCATTTGGTCAAATAACAGAACTTTGGATAAACCAAAACACTTACAGAGGTACTGTCATCCACCGAGATCGCTTGTCTACATAAATTGGACAAACTCCAATTATACATCGACTGGAAATACAGGGGCATTGCAAAATCACCTTGCTCTTCTCAACTGTCGCTCCATCTCTGATAAGGGCCTCTATCTAAACGAACTAATTACTGACAATAACCTGGATATGCTATTTCTTACTGAAACTTGGCAAACACCTAATGACTTCATGCATCTTAACCTTCTTACTCCGAACACATATCAGTACCTGTCTAAGTATGGTAAAGGGGGCGGTCTTACGGTCATCTACCGGAGCTCTATAACCAGTAACTCAGTTGGATTTTCACAGTCCTAAATCTTTTGAATTTATGGCTCTGAAAGTTGGCTTGAACTGTCCTCACATTATTATCCTAATCTATAGACCACCCAAGCAGCAAAGTGAATTTTTCTCAAAACTACTTACCTTAGCTTGTGCTGCATCCTCCCAGGTCATTTTACTTGGTGACTTAAACATCCACGTTGATACCGTGTGCTCTGATAGTACTCAATTAAAGTCTGTCCTGGACTGCTTTGATCTTACCTAGAATGTTAATTTCCCAACTCACATTTATGGTCATACACTTGACTTAGTCTGTACACATGTCTCAGTCAATCTGAATCTGATGATTTGTGCTGTTCTTTTCTGCACCATTTTCAGAAAGAAAAATTGAATGCTCTTTGTGGAGCTTTTAGTAAAGAACCGTCTGATTTTACTTGTGAGCAAGCTCAGTCTGTCCAACTCTTGAGTAATTTTACCTTGACTAATTTAACCATGATTAGTGAATTAATACAGAATTCTAATTCTTCCTCATGTCGGTTAGATCCTGCACCCACTTTTTGAAACACTGTTCTTCTGTCATCTCTGCTCATTTCACACTTTGTAAATATGTCCTTTCTCTCTGCCACTGTCCCAACTTCACTCAAAACTGCTGCTGTTACACCCGTTCTTAAAAAACCAAACCTGGATACAGCAGATTTCAGTAATTATTGCCCAATCTCCAATTTAGCATTTGTTTCAAAAATTCTGGAAAAGGTTGTTGTCACTCAGCGATAGTGTTTTCTAGCTCTCAGTGAACTAGAAAAGTTCAATCTGGTTGTTTCAGTCTGGTTTCCGTTCACATCACAGCACTGAAACTGCTCTAGTAAAGGTTGTCAATGATCTCTTACTTGCTGGTGACTAAGGTAATCTTTCCATGCTCTTATTACTCGACCTCAGCTCAGCATTTGATAGTGTATGTCACAAATTACTGCTCTCTCGCCTTTCAGAGATAGGTGTTTCAGGTGCTACATTATCTTGGTTCTCTTCCTATCTCACCAATAGACAATACTATATTGCTATGCACAATTACAAATCCTCCACTGCTTCACTTAGGCAGGGTGTTCCCCAGGGCTCTGTTCTCAGCCCATTACTGTTTATTATTTACATTATGCCTCTTGTAATTATTATTCGTCATCATGGGTTTCATTATCTCTGTTATGCTGATGAAATTCAAATATATACAATAAAATATATACCAGATTCTATCCACCAAACCACATCACTATCTGTTACGAATCTGGTCGGTGTTCTGCAGACCGCTCACCACCAGCTGTCCCTCTCACCTTATCACACACAGACTGTTGCTCTACACCCCGGTCTACATCTCCCATCACCCATCACGCTGATTGCGTCAACACATGTGACCAGTCAGCGGCACTATAAAGCCCCGGTCTTTTCCCATGCAAGCACAGAGTATTGTGATTGGTATTGTTGTTGTTTCCATTGTTCCCAGTTCCTAGTTCCTAGTCCCTAGTTCCTGTGTTTTGTATTCTCGCCTGGCTTCCCCGTTTTGACTGTCTCGCCACCTGCCCTTTGGACTATCGCTCGTTTTCTTGGATTATTCTCCACGCCTTGCCTGTGATACACCTGTTTGCTGTTGTTTTGTCCCTGCCTGTACGACTATGTCTCTGCCTCGTCCCATAAATAAAAGCTCGCAAATGGATCCGCTCGCCTCTCGCCTCTCACTCCCCGTTACAGAATACTCCGTCACTACAGGATCCAGCAGCTTCACCCCTGGACAATCGACAGATATAGACACAGACAGGATACTTTTTCGGATTAAACAAGGACCACGCACTCTAGAACAACACATCCGTGAGTTTTTGGCCATTGCAAATTATTCCACCCTCCCAGACTGTACAATTATTGAAATATTCTGTGATGGCATTAATGATCCGTTGAAAACGAGACTGAGACGCGAGGGTCCGCGTTCATCACTGGCGGATTTTTTGGACTATGCACTGTTGTGTGTGGGCTCTCCATTTACCGTGGGTGTCGCGGATGAGGAGCGCGACGCTACGGGACCGCTGGCCGCCTGGATTGCTCGTGAAATGGCGGCCACGCTGGAGCGCACTTGAGCAATGGCGACGGCTGCGGATAGTGCTGCTCTAATGGCGGCGACAGCGGTGCCCGTTCACAAAATGGCGGCCGCGCCGGAGCACGTTCATACCAGGGCGGCAAAAACAGAGCCCGTGCACAAAACGGCGGCGACTGCGGTGCCCGTTCGCAAGATGGCGGCGGCGCCGGCGCGCGCTCATTAGATGGCGCCGGCGCGCGCTCACAAGATGGCAGCGAGAACAGAGCTCCGTCACGTCACAGCTGCCATACCAGAGCCATATAAAGTTGCAGCTGCATTTCCTGAGTCAAGTCAAGTTTCCAAGTCAAGCCAAGTTGCAGCTGTGTTTCCTGAGTCAAGTCAAGTTTCTAAGTCCAGTCAAGTTGCAGCTATGTTTCCTGAGTCCAGTCAAGTTGCAGCTGTGTTTCCTGAGTCAAGTAAAGTCACCGCTGCCACCCAAGCAAGGTTACAGCTGCTGTTCCTGTGTCAAGTCAAGCTGGAGCTGTATCTCCCAAGTCAAGCAAAGTCAAGGCTGCCGTTCTTTCAAGGTCAAGCAAGGTCTCACCCGAGCCCCCCGAGCCACTGCACAAGATGGCCGCCACACTAGAGCCTGTTCACAAGATGGCCGCTGTCTCCAAGCCATGCCACAAGATGGCCGCCATCCCAGAACCCCCGGCCAGCACTCGGAAGCCGCCTGTGGTCATGATGGCCCACGTGCTGGACTCACCCCTAATGGCTGTATGGGCAGCCAAAATGGCGCTCCATCACGTCACGGCTGCTACTCCAGAGTCAAGTCAAGCTCCCGGGTCAAGTCAAGCTCCCAGGTCAAGTCAAGCCTCCAAGTCCGGTCAAGCCTCCAAGTCCAGTCAAGCTCCCAAGTCCAGTCAAGCCAAAGCCGTTGTTTCTTCAGGGTCAAGCGAGGTCTCACCCGAGCGCTCCGAGCCACTGCACAAGATGGCAGCCACGCCCGCGCCCGCTAACGCCACGTCAGCCACGCCAGCGCCCGCTAACGCCTCGTCAGCCAAGCCAGCGCCTGTTCATGTTGTGTTTTCTGCACCTGAGTCTACACCCATCATGGCCGCCCTTCCAGATGCAGCTCTTGAATCAATTCAAATTACTGCTACTGCTCCAGAGTCAAGTCAAGCTCCAGCCGCTGCTCCAGTGTCAAGTCAAGTCAGAGCTGCTCTTCCTAAGTCAAGTCAAGTTACATCTGTAGTTCCAGCGTCAAGTCAAGTTAAAGTTGTGTTTCCTGTGTCAAGTCAAGTCAGAGCCACTCTTTCTAAATCCAGTCAAATCACAGCTGTGTTTCCTGAGTCAAGCAAAGTCACAGCTGGTCTCTACGAACTGAGTCAAGTCATCACTGATACTCATAAGCCAAGTAAAGTCACTTCTGATCCCCATGAGTCTAGTCAAGTCATTACTACTGGTCTTCACAAGCCAGGCCAAACCACAGCCGGTCTTCACGAATCAAGTCAAACCACAACTGATCTTCATGAGCCAAGTGAAGTTATTGCTGCTCCCCATGAGTCAAGTCACGTTACAGCTGCTGTTCCTGAATCAAGTCAAGGTACAACTGAGATGTCTACGTTAAGCCAAGCCACAGTTGATCTTCATGAGCCAAGCCAGGTTACAGCAGATCCTTATGAGCCAAGTCAAGTTGCTGCTGTTATTCCCGAGCCAAGTCAAGTCACGGCAGACCTCTCTGAGTCGAGTCAAGAATCGGCTGTCCTGCCAAAACCTCACCAGATCCCCTTAGACCTTCCACAGCATCCACACCCTCAAGGCCAACAGACATCCCACTATCTACTGCGGCTCTTCCCTTAATGGCAGTTGCCATTTGGTGTGTGTGGGCTGCACACTGTGCTCCTGAGGTCACGTCTGTTCACAAGTCAGCCTCTGAGGTCACGTCTGACCCCAAGCATGCTCCAGAGCTCCCGTCTGTTCACAAGTCAGCTCCTGAGCTCATGTCTGATCCCAAGCCTGCTCCAGAGCTCCCGTCTGATCACAAGCCTGCTCCAGAGCTCCTGTCTGATCACAAGCCTGCTCCAGAGCTCCCGTCTGGTCTCAAGTCTGCTCCAGAGCTCCCGTCTGGTCTCAAGTCTGCCCCAGAGGTCCCGTCTGGTTTCAAGTCTGCTCCAGAGATCCTGTCTGGTCTCAAATCTGCTCCAGAGGCCCCGTCTGACCACGAGTCAGCTCCAGAGGCCTTCCCTGTCGGAAAAGCCGCGCCAATGCCTCCTGAGGTGTCAGCTTCAGCTGTAGATCCTCCTAGGGAGGTGGCGTTCTTCCTCAAACTCTCTGCTTCTCCCCTCATTCTGTCTGCCTCCTCTGTCCCTGTTCTCCCCAGGTCCCAGTCTATGACGCGGGTTCCTGCTCTGTCCTGGAGGGCCCCTGCGCCTCCTGCTCTGTCCTGGAGGGCTTCTGCACCTCCTGCTCCGCCCTGGAGGGCTCTTGCGCCCCCTGCTCCGCCTCCGCCCTGGAAGGCTTCTGCCCTGCCGGTTATGCCTCAGTCTCCTGGCCCTCCCACCGCTCCCCAGGACTGTTTTTCGGTTGGAGCGTCTGGAAGCCGGTCCTTGGGGGGGGGCTATGTTACGAATCTGGTCGGTGTTCTGCGACTGCTCACCACCAGATGTCCCTCTCACCTTATCACACACAGACTGTTGCTCTACACCCCAGACTACATCTCCCATCACCCATCACGCTGATTGCGTCAACACATGTAACCAATCAGCGGCACTATAAAGCCCTTTTTTTTTCCGTGCAAGCACGGAGTATTGTGATTGGTATTGTTGTTGTTTCCATTGTTCCCAGTTCCTAGTCCCTAGTTCCTGTGTTTTGTATTCTCGCCTGGCTTCCCCCGTTTTGACTGTCTCGCCGCCTGCCCTTTGGACTATCGCTCATTTTCTTGGATCACTCTCCACGCCTTGCCTGTGATACACCTGTTTGCTGTTGTTTTGACCCTGCCTGTACGACTATGTCTCTGCCTCGTCCCATAAATAAAAGCTCGCAAATGGATCCGCTCGCCTCTCGCCTCTCACTCCCTGTACACTATCTATGTGTGTTAATGAGTTAAAGACATGGCTAAATTTTCAAATTTTCAAAGTTTGAATTTGAGCAAGACAGAATTTTTAATTACTGGCCCCCCAACTCTTAACAAAAAATGTACCTAATGTTCCCAGCTTTAACATTGATGCCACAACAATTTTTCCATCAGCCACTGTTAGAAATTTGGGTATCACTCTTAAACCTTCACTGACCCTGGATGTCTACATTAATAAACTTTCCAAAATTGCATTTTTTCAACTTCGCCGTATAGCCCAGCTTCTTTCTTATGTCAGCCCTAAAAATGCAGAATCATTAGTGCATGCAGAATCATTAGCGCATTGGCTACTGTAATGCTCTTTTTGCTGGCTTACCAGCATACTCAATTTCACACTTACAATACATTCAAAATTCTGCTGCAAGAATATTAACTTGCATTAAACAATCTGCTCATATCACCCCTGTCTTATTTAACCTCCACTGGTTACTTGTGTCGTCTCGCATTATTTCTAAAATTCTTTTGCTTACCTTTAAATCACTCAATGGCCTTGCTCCCTGTTACCTTTCTGACTTACTTTCTCCTTACATTCCATCTTGATCACTTCGATCTTCAGGGTGTAATCTTCTGACTGTACCTAGATTTGTCTATCTTCAATGGGTGGCAGGTCATTTTCTGTCATGGCTCCTAAGCTATGGAACTCTTTGCCACTGGCATTAAGGACAATAACCTCATTCTTGGAATTTAAATCACAACTTAAAGCCTACTTGTTTACCCAGTACTACCAGTTATAATTATGTTTCTTTAGACACTTTCCAGCTCCTGTACTGCCAGTACTAATGCTTTCTTTAAAGTATTTTTGTTATGTGCATCTGTCTTGCATTTGCTGCTCTTTATGTTTGTTTGCCAATACTGTCCATTTTCTATGTTGTTATGTGTTGCTATGTTGTTTCTGTGTGACAGTTTTATTTTTGTTCTTAATCCCATGTTCTGCTGCCACACTGGAGCGCACTCGCAACCAAGAACGTATGTTGATGACTAATGAAAAAAAATCTATTGGGTCTAAACATTCATGTTCAAAATCATTCCACCCCTAAAAGTAAAATTTGTTGCAGAATCTTTTATTCTTTAAAACCACCAATAAATGCTGCTTGGAAGTGCTTAGAAGCTTTTGTCACCTCTCTACTGTAATCTTGACCCATTCGTCATCTGAAAAAAGCTTTAAGATCACTGATAATCTTAACATTAACACTACTTACTTCAAATTCAACCAATAGTTCATAATCAATAGTTTCAATGAGAATTAAATATGGAGACTGAACAGGCCACTCAAGAACATTCTATAACTGATACCTGAACCAAGTATAAGTAGATTTGGATGTATACTTTGGGATGATTGTCCTGCAAGAAAGTCCATTGATCATTAGCTTGAGTCATTGCACCAGAGGCATCACAGTTCAAAATGGCCATTCTTGCGGTCATGTTTTCCACTTCCTGCTACAGTTAAAACAACCCCACAATAGGACTGGCCCACCTCAAAGTTTGACGGTGTAGATGGTGTTCTTCTGCTTATAAGCTTTGCCTTTTTTGCTCCAGACATACTGCTGATCCATGGGTCCAAAAAGTTCCAGTTTGGTCACATCACTCCATAAAACTTTATTGAACAGCATGTTCATGTCGGCCTTTTTGTTCTTCTTGGTCAAGTGTGGTAACATGAAGGCCGTACTTGTCTTGCGTTCATCTTATACTCTGCATTGAAATGTTTTTCCTCCCTTTGTCGTGTTATCTTCAACCAGTCTTTGGCTGTACATTGCAGGTTTTTCTTAGTTGCTCTGATAAAACATTTTATGATATTAGATAACACTTTGTTTTGATAGTCCACTTTAGACATTCTACTAACAGTAAGCAATTTTGCAACTGCATGTCAACTAGTCATTAGAGTATTAGTAGACTGTCTGCTTAATATCTTCTAACACTCTTCTAAACTTTGCAAGTTTATGTTAACTTATTCTACTAACCCTAAACCTAACCTAACAGTCTGCTCTGAGAGTTAGTAGACATGTAGTTGCAAATGAATGAGAATTAGTTGACATGTAGTTGCAAAGTTACTTATAGTTAGCAGTGTTGGGGAAAGTTACTTTGGTAACACTTTATTTTACGGTTTCTTAACTAGTTGCTTATTAGCATGCGTATTACTAGAATATTAGCCATTTATTAGTACTAAGCACTTATTAATGCCTTATTCTACATGACCTGGCGTTAACTGGCGTTACTTATTTGAAAAAGTAACTCAGATAATTTGTGTTACTTTACTAGTTACTTGAAAAAAAGGAATCTGATTACGTAACTCGCGTTACTTGTAATGCGTTACCCCCAACACTGATAGTTAGTAGAATGTCTAAAGTGGACTATCAAAATAAAATGTAACCTGATATTGTGCTTTTTTTGTTCAACACCTTCAAAGGTTTTCTGGTACAACACACTTTAAATTAAGGAATAAAGCTGCCACCTGTGTCTCTAGGAACTTTTAATGTTTTGGAAATTTTTATGTAGCCTTAGAATTCTAAAGTAATAAAACTATTTCTTCTCTATAGCTTTTGTGAGAGCTCTGTTGACTTTACCATATTTGCTACTCAACTTGCACATGCATGGGCTAAATGTATGAATATGTAACAGCCCAAGCTAATTCTGTTTTTTAAATAGAGTTTCTAAAGGTTTAACAATTTTGTTCCCTACAATAAAAATAAGTGACTTAAAACAGTAATGTTGAATAGGGGTTGAATAATTATGACATAGCTGTGTTACTAAAAAATCCTATAACTCAAAAACATTAAATTATATATTGACATTATCACTTTTAATATGTCAGTAAACTGTTGTAGATGCATTTTTTTAAATAAAGTCCTGGATCTTCAGACAAGCTTGTATTAAAGTACTGCAGTCTCTGGGGAGTTGAAAAACTCAGATTGCAACTGTATATACAGTACTGTGCAAAAGTTTTAGGCCACTAGTATTTTCACCAGCTAAAAAATGGTTTAAAGTAAGTTATTTCTATCTTTTGCTGCAGTGTGTCAGTAAAAAATATCGGTTTACATTTCCAAACATTCTGTTTGCCATTAATTGTAATAATCTAGTGAGATTTTTGTTTGCACAAGGAGTCTGACAACAGCCAGTGCTCCACACTGATCTAATCTCATCATCATCCAGTCTTCTTGGAATGACATGAAGACACAGAACAAACTGAAACAGAGTAAATCCAGAAGAACTGTGGCAACGTCTCCAAGATGCTTCAAGAGACTTGCCTGCAAAGCTACTTGAAAAATTTTGCGCAAGTGAACCTAGGGCAAAAGCTGCTGTAAAGGCAAAGAATGGTCGCACCAAATGTTGATTTCATTTAGTTAATAGAAGGTAATTGATAAAGAAAATTTATTTATGACAGCATCCTCATTTTACAGCATTTTTACACAAGTGCCTAAGACTTTTAACAGTGCTGCAGCTTTGCAGGTAGGTTTCTTGAAGCATCCTGGAGACTTTGTCACAGTTCTTCTGGATTTAGTCTGTCTAAGTTTGTTCTGTTTCTTCATGTCATTCCAGACAGACTGGATGATGATGAGATCAGATCTCTGTGCAGAGCACTCTCTGTCGTCAGACTCCTTGTGCAAACAAAAATCTCACTGGGTTATTACGATTAATGGCAAAATGAATGTTTGGAAATGTAATCTGATATTTCCCACTGACACACTACAGCAAAAGACAGACTTTAACTGACTTTAAACCATTTTTTAGCTGATGAAAATACTAGTGGCCTAAGACTTTTGCACAGTACTGTATGTGTGTGTGTGTGTGTTCATGTGTTTTCTTTTATTAAATTTAGGGTACATTGTTTGTTTGAAATGTATGAGTGAATACGTCTATGTTTTTGTTGTTTTTCTTCAGGCTCTCCGCAGTTCCCAAAGCAGCATCAAACCTGTGTATGTTTCTGTGGGTCACCGAATCACTTTGGATACAGCAGTCAGACTCACACACACCTGCTGTCTCTACAGAGTACCTGAACCAATACGACAGGTACACATACTTAATGTCTCAAGCATTAACCAAAATTACGTAAAATGCAGACTAATCATTTGTTCTCATATGACTTCTGATGCTTTAAGGGGTATTCACATTCAGAGCATTTAAGATACAAAAATCTGATTTTGTGTTTCTGTTAGTCTGAACAACAAAAAACATCTAGTTTATAAACTAGATACAAACTATATCCATGTGATTAAACATTTCTGGAATACATCTCAATCTGAAGAGTCAGATCAGATTTGAAGTAGTGTATGGTATCATGATAGAAATGGTAAGAGGCAGTTCAGTTTTCTGTCCTCTCTTTCTGACAACTTCTCTCAGCTTTTTGGCATTGTGCAGGTGCTTATACCACCTCTATAGCAGACAATGTGTGTGTACGCAATATGAGAAGCCAAACAGTACTGTGAATACAGTCAAGGCTGAAGGCCATAAGGGGAACAGACTGTATTGCAAATACAGCAAGCACTAAATACCTTATTGCAGTGGTTTTCAATTCCAGTCCTCACTCCCACCTGTTCTGCATATTTTGTAAATATCTATTATAATTTCAGACACGTCTTCTATTAGACTGTAAGTGGCCTCTGAAGTGGACATCACAGAATATTCCCGTTCAAAGTGAGGGTATATGTTCCATTTAAAAGGGCATTAAAGTATGCGAGCTGTGAATTTAAATTGTATGTATTTACAGAGATGTACATCAGGCATAACATTATGACCACCTTCCTAATATTGTATTGGTCCCTCTTTTGCTACCAAAACAACCCTGACTCATCGAGGCATGGACTCCACTAGACCCCTGAAGGTGTGCTGTGGTATCTGGCACCAAGATGTTAGCAGTAGACCCTTTATGTCCTATGAGGTGGGGCCTCCATGGATCAGAATTGTTAGTTCAGCACATCCCACAGATGCTCGGTTGGACTGAGATCAATCTAACGTAGAAATGAGTGCAGATCCGTACACACAAATCAACTTACGACAAGAGTTCACGCGTGATTCATGAAACATTTGTATGGCGCCAATGCTGTTGTACAAATGATTGTACGTTAGTAAATTTGGCTGCTGAAAACAATCGTCATTTAAATATAACGCCCCTAAAAACACCCCGATTTAGAAGTCTTGCCCCTGGAGTTTATGACACAGAGAAACTAAACCCTGACGAAAAGAGTAAGTAACTAAATCTTAAGTAACTAAGTAAGTAAGTAACTTGCTCTTACTCTAAAAAAGAGAATTGATCTTACTCTAAAAACACCCTTTAACCTTATATTTGCAAACAATAGCATTCATTTATACAGTATGTATATTAAGTACCAATAACAAAACATTTATAAACATTATAGCCTATTTAGTTCTCCTCAAATGCAAAATAAAATAAAAATATTTCGACATAAAAATAAACTATTATCCATGATGTAAATAAGTCTTTGTACTTCACTTGTGTTCCAATATCCACATAAATCATCCTTCACATGCACAAAAATGTTTATTTCGGTGCTACACGCTGATTTTACAGTGGACCTTTTAAATTGAGCATTGTAGCTTTTATGTTTGGTTGACTGCATTTTAGTTTGATCAAGTTAGCAACGCTGAAATCTGTGTGTGCGAGTAAGATGCACACGCATTCAGATACATTTAATAGAGTAAAGATATAACAAATAAAATGCATTAAGAGTGTCACAAAAACGAAAGTGGCCTATACTTGTCACAGAGTTTTTTTTCCTTTTGTTAATCTGTTAATTATTTAAGAGAAATATATTTAGTGTAAGCTAGCCATTTTATTTTATTCCTTTTATAATTTCTGTTTTTCTCCGTTCACCGAAGTGTAGCAGGTGGGTGATGCGACGATGTGTGTATGCTGCTATTTGCACATATAAACAACACCCTAAAAGAATAAAAAAAGCTTTGTTTGTTGGCCAGAAAAATATTCTAAATGAACAAAATGCTGTCATTATACAGTTCTCCAAAATTCTCTATGCTGCACACATATTCAGGCTAATTCAAAAACTTGCGTACACAAGCTCAGACCTGACGTGAGATTTAATCATAGTGTTATGAATTTTTTTCTTAGAAACCAGGAGACGTTTTGGATATCTTGAAGCAGAAGTTTCTCTTTATTCAGATACTCGCTGCTTGGCACTGCAGTCATCAAAGTCGTCTTCTATGGATGTCTGAGGTGATGCTTTAATCCAGGATGCTGCTTTTGAAGACATCATGGCATGTACACATACCTGCAACACAAGAGAACAGAGAAACAGCAGACCAGCAGTATTCATGCATAGACATATTTAGACTTCTGTTGATCGTATAGTGGTTTTAAGTCTAGTGATCGTATAGTGTTTTGTTGACCTAGTCTTAAGTCATTTGACACCTATGGACCAGTGAGGTGGGGACAAACTGATGAGGGGAAAAACCTATGAGGAAATCTTCACCACAGGGTTGGCCCCCGAGGCCTGTTGCACTTCGGTTCTTCCCTGGGCTCCTCACTGGTCTGTGTGTGTCCTAGTCTGTCCCTGTACTTGGTGTGAAAACTTAACTGTGCAGTCACTCCATCCTCTAATGAAACATCAGTCATAGCAAACATCATAACCCATAGAGGATAGGTGAGTGACTGAAGTGTGCTGTAGAATTGTTTTTGGCTGTGAGTGTACTTAACCAGAGTCCCCCAGTGGGAGTAAGTCAACTTCCTTTTGTTCTATTTACAAAGAATCTTTTCATCTTTGTTGTAGATTACTGGGGTAATTAAGAACTCACAGCCTTAACAGTTAGCACCTCAGCAAACTGCCCCATGAGTTTGGTGTAGTGGGGAGGGGCTGCTTCAGAGTTGCAAGCAGACTGAGTAGGAGCTGATTTACACTGTTCATTTCTCTTACATACTTTTTGTTTTTCCTACACTCTTTCATCCAGTGTCCAGGTTTACCACAGTAATGACAACTGCCCTCCCTCTTAGGACATTTACGTTTCTGTTGGTTCTTTGTGTTGACCTGAAAGGATGCTGCTGCAATCTTTACTCTTGCTTTAACATCAGAGTCTCTTTCCCAAATAGCTAACATGTCTAGGTTACTTCTGAGAGTTTTGTTAGACCAAGTTAGATCTAGGAATGGCAAGGCTTTTCTGTACT
The DNA here is from genome assembly GCF_022985175.1 of Labeo rohita. Classification (NCBI taxonomy): domain Eukaryota; kingdom Metazoa; phylum Chordata; class Actinopteri; order Cypriniformes; family Cyprinidae; genus Labeo; species Labeo rohita. The sequence continues at coordinate 13,327,789 of NC_066874.1, read as the reverse complement.
CAGCTACAAGGCCATCTGACCAGATGCAGACTAGGGGTCCCTTGTCATCTAGCACACTTTCAGAATCATCAACTATTCCACTCTGTCTGGCAGAACCTTACAGTGTATTCATTCACAGTTTCTTCTTTCTTTTGCACACAGTTAGTGATTCTGGACCAATCTATTTTGGGTCCCATGATATTCTTTAGAATTTTCAAAACACCTTCTCTCAAATCCGCTTTACTGGCATGTTGTAGTTCAGAAGTAACAGCAGACTCAAAACTGTTGAATTCAGATTCAGTTAGAATTTGTGACATCAGCTGTGTGACTTCTGCTAACGACATGTCGTAGAGACGCATTTTGCTAGTCAAATAAAATCAAATCAAATCACCTTTATTTATATACCGCCTTTAACAATACAGAATTGTGACAAGCCGGCTGTACGGTATTAAATAGGAAATAGTACATCAACAATGCAAAAGGCAACAGTAAACACTCAATTTTCAGGTAAAGATAGTTAATCAAATACAACAAAATAAAATACAATATTGTGTGAAGATAAAGTGAAGATAAAGTGTCAACTAAGCAAGCCAGAGGCGACAGCGGCAAGGAACCAAAAATCCATCGGTGACAAATGGAGAAAAAACCTTGGGAGAAACCAGGCTCAGTCAGGGGGCCAGTTCTCCTTTGGCCAGACACAGAGGACTCGCCAGGTCCCGTGGTCCTGTGCCGATAGCCGTCTAGGTGACGAGGTCTTCATTGGGGATCCGTCTCTGGGGCTCATCTAGTCGATGTGGTCTCCGATGACATTCAGTGCTGTAGTGGTCGTCTCTAGGTGCTGATCCACCGTCTGGGCTGGGTACGGACTGGATCCAGAGGACTGCAATGACCATCTGATCTGGATATGGACTGGATCTGGTGGTTAAGGTGACCTCGGCATAAGAAAGAAACAAACTAATATTAGCGTAGATGCCATTCTTCTGACGATGCACTGAGTACATTGGGTGTTATGGGAAGTGTTCCCGGTTCCGGTTGACCTAATTGGTGCAGCCTAACAATCCTTTAACGGATTTGAATAATAGAAATGTGTTAATGTGTTATGTGTAAGCAAGGTTAAAGATATGGGTCTTTATTCTAGATTTAAACTGACAGAGTGTGTCTGCGTCTCGAACAGTGTTGGGTAGATTGTTCCAAAGTTTGGGTGCTAAATAAGAAAATGATCTGCCACCCGCGGTTGATTTGGATATTCTAAGTATTATCAAATTGCCAGAGTTTTGAGAACGCAGCGGACGTGAGGGACTATAATGTGATAAGAGCTCGCTCAGGTACTGAGGAGCTAAACCATTCAGGGCTTTATAAGTAATTAGTAAGATTTTAAAATCTATACGATGTTTAATAGGGAGCCAGTGCAGTGTTGACAGAACTGGGATAATATGATCATACTTTTTGGTTCTAGTAAGAACTCTAGCTGCTGCATTTTGGACCAGCTGGAGTTTGTTTAATAAGCGAGCAGAACAACCAGCCAATAAAGCATTACAATAATCTAATCTTGAGGTCATAAACGCATGAATTAATGTTTCAGCATTTGACATTGAGAGCATAGGTCGTAATTGAGATATATTTTTGAGATGGAAAAATGCAGTTTTGCAAATACTAGAGATGTGGTTTTCAAAGGAAAGATTGCCATCAAATAGCACACCTAGGTTCCTAACTGATGACGAAGAATTGACAGAGCAGCCATCAAGTATTAGACAGTGTTTTAGGTTATTACACGCTGAGGTTTTAGGTCCAATAATTAACACCTCTGTTTTTTCAGAATTTAGCAGTAAGAAATTACTTGTCATCCAATTTTTTAACTCAACTACACAATCAGTTAGTTTATCAAATTGGTATGTTTCGCCGGGCCGCGAAGAAATATAGAGCTGAGTATCATCAGCATAACAGTGAAAGCTAACACCATATTTCCTGATGATATCACCCAAGGGTAACATGTAAAGTGTAAAAAGTAATGGCCCTAGCACTGAGCCTTGCGGTACTCCATACTGCACTTGTGATCGATATGATACCTCTTCATTTACTGCCACGAACTGATAGTGGTCAGATAAGTACGATTTGAACCATGCCAATGCACTACCACTAATGCCAACATAATTTTCAAGTGTGTTCAAGAGAATGTTGTGGTCAACCGTATCGAACGCAGCACTAAGATCCAGTAGCACTAACAGAGAGATACAACCATGATCGGATGATAAGAGCAAATCATTTGTAACTCTAATAAGAGCAGTCTCAGTACTATGGTACGGTCTAAAACCTGACTGGAAATCCTCACAGATATCATTTTTTTGTAGGAAGGAAGATAATTGTGAGGATACAACCTTTTCTAATATCTTCAACAGAAATGGGAGATTCGAGATAGGTCTGTAATTAATTAATTCGTTGGGGTCAAGTTGTGGTTTTTTGATGAGAGGCTTAATAGCAGCCAGTTTGAAGGTTTTGGGGAAATATCCTAATGACAGTGATGAATTAATAATATTTAGCAGAGGATCTATGAGATCTGGAAGCAAGTCTTTTAGTAGCCTAGATGGAATAGGGTCTAGCATACAAGTTGTTGGTTTAGATGCTTTAACAAGTTTATACAATTCATCCTGACCTATAGTAGAGAATGAGTGGAACTGTTCCCCAGGAGATCTGTAGCGCATCTGATGCGATACTGTGATTGACGGCTGCATGGTGACAATTTTGTCTCTAATAATATCGATCTTGGAAGTAAAGTAGTTCATAAAGTCATTACTGCTATGCTGATGGGCATAGTCAGTGCCTGTTGGTTCTTTATTTTTTGTTAACTTAGCCACTGTATTGAATAAATACCTGGGGTTATGTTTGTTATCTTCTAAAAGAGTCGAAAAGTAATCAGATCTTGCCGATTTTAATGCTTTCTTATACGATAGGGTACATTCACGCCAAGCAGTACGAAAAACCTCTAATTTTGTTTTCCTCCAGCTGCGCTCCATTTTCCAGGCTGCTCTCTTTAGGGCGCGAGTGTGCTCGTTATACCACGGGGTCGGACTGTTTTCCTTAATCTTTCTTAGGCGCAGAGGAGCGACGGTATCTAGAGTCCTGGAAAAGAGAGAGTCAATAGTTTCTGTTACATCATCAAGTTTTTCTGAGCTATTGGACATGCTGAGGAACTCAGATAAGTCAGGAAGATTACTCAGAAAGCAGTCTTTTGTAGTAGAAGTGATGGTTCTACCATACTTGTAATAAGGAGTTGAATTTACAGTTTTAGTTATCTGGAGTATACACGAGACTAGATAATGATCAGAGATATCATTACTTTGCTGCAGAATCTCAACGGCATTGACATCAATTCCATGTGACAGTATTAAGTCTAGAGTATGATTTCGACAATGAGTGGGACCTGACATGTGTTGTCTAACTCCAATAGAATTTAAAATGTCTGTAAATGCTGCTCCCAGTGCATCGATTTCATTATCGACATGGATGTTAAAGTCACCTACTATTAAGACCTTATCTGTAGCTAACACCAGCTCAGATATAAAATCAGCAAATTCTTTAATAAAATCTGTATGGTACCCTGGTGGCCTGTATACAGTAGCAAGAACAAACGTCATGGGGGATTTATCATTAACACTTGTGGATAATGTTACATGAAGCACCATTACTTCAAACGAGTTATACTTGAAGCCTGCTCTCTGAGAAACACTGAAAATATTGCTATAAATTGTAGAAACACCTCCCCCTTTACCTTTTAGACGTGGCTCATGTTTATAACAGTAATCATGAGGGGTAGACTCGTTTAAGATAATGTAATCATCTGGTTTTAGCCAGGTTTCTGTCAAACATAGCACATCTAGGCAGACGGTCGGATTAGCCAGTCTGTCTGCTTCCTGACCTGGGCCCCAGTTAGTCAAGTGCAAACTCTAAGACTATATGCCATATTACTAGAGAGAAGAGCGGCACCACCCCTGGAGGGATGAAGACCATCTCTTTTCAACAGGTCAGGTCTGCCCCAAAAACTTGTCCAATTGTCTTTGAAACCTATGTTATTCTGCGGGCACCACTTAGACATCCAGCCATTTAGTGACGACAGTCTGCTATGTATCTCGTCACCACGATACGCAGGGAGGGGACCAGAGCTAGTCAATGCTCTTCTAAATTCAGAAAAATTTGTGCGTGCTGAGGGTAAGCTCTGGGATAGTCTCTCTGTATCTTTAGGTCCTAGCGCTGTATAGACTGCTTGTAACTGGAGTATGGGGGTTGCAGATGGAAAAGTTTCAACCCCTTCTACCCTACTCTGAGCCCTTTGTCTCGCTCCACATACTTCAACTGAAATTGCTGCATCTTTCTCTATCCTTCTAGTATTGCATTTGTCCTCTTGTCTACACAAAGACTGTAAGTCAGGATAGCTTTCATCTGACTGTTGGCCGTTTGAGTCACCTTTGGTTGAGGCCTTGTTATGGCCCACCTTTTTAGTGAGACAGGACACTCGAGTGTGCAGCTGTTTGTTTTGTTCTTTTAATTTAGCAATACACTGAGCTTGTTGTTGTGCTAAGGATAAGGTAAATTCTCTGTGGCAGCAGATAATGCCTTTAATGTTTTTCTTTCGGATACATGCTCCAAGCACTTTTTGCATTCTTCAACTGACCATACTTTTTCTGGATCAATACCAAATTTCTTTGTTAAATCCAATCTGACCGACTCTGTCACTATTGAGTCCATATGCTCTCCTAACAATGATTTAAACTCATTGTTTGTCCATAAAGGGGTAGCTAGTCCACTTTTCTCAGTTGTTGGAATCAACCTAGCATTCCTTCTCAACATTTTGTAATGTCTTTCTGACACAACAATACACTTCTAACACCTCCCTGGCAAGCAGAGGATAAATTTGTTAACACAGAACAACTGTTGTTAACCTTTTCTGGCAAAGCAGAGGAAAACCTAGTTAATACACATTATCATGTATTCAACCTTCTCTGGCAAAGCAGAGGATTCCTGAACATAAACTACTAGCATTTTACATTAATCTTCTTTGCCTAAAAACAGAGGATAACTGATATTAGCACGTAATGCTAATCTTCTCTACCTGAATAGAGGATAACTAGTCTGTTAGCCAAACCCTGCAGCTGTTTGCAACACTTCTCTGGCGGCGCATGTACTGGTCTGTAGTGGTTCTTTGAATAGAGTAACACTCACCAAATTGTTGTTGAGCTGAAAAAGTTTCTGGAATTCAGTCAGGAACGATGTCTGGCGAGAAGCTCTATCCGGGTCACGGCACCAAAACTGTTGTGAATTTTTTTCTTAGAGACCAGGAGACATTTTGGATATCTTGAAGCAGAAGTTTCTCTTTATTCAGATACTCGCTGCTTGGCACTGCAGTCATCAAAGTCGTCTTCTAACTAAGACAGTGATACATTGTAGTTTATATACATTTAGGGGGCAGTGCTTAGATCTGGAGACAAAGCACCTGGGTGACAACCCCAAACAAAGCATGCAAATGAAGTATTCAGGTATAGCAGCCTGCACCATTTACACCAGTCCTAATCCAATCATCATAACTACTCGAAGACTGGGCAGAGGTACCAAGAGCCATTACAAACAAAGGTGAACATCTCAGTAATCTGGCTCATTTGAGTTACAATAAGAGAACAGAAACTGGCAGGAACCTCTTGCTACAAACTTTGCTTGAGAAAATCATTTGTCTGATGTCATCATATTTACCTTAAATGCTAAATACAATGTACTGCACCTTAGGTTTTCACGTGATGCTATGTCAGAACATAGGATCAGCATATTTTAAACAGTTTCTTAAATTTGTAATCCTTCAGTAGCCACCACTCACGTCCATATTGAAATAAGTAAAAAGTTTTCCGTAGAAATGACCGTGCACCCAATTTTCTGTTGTACGTTTATTTCATAAATGAGGCCCACTGTCTCCGCCTGCTAGCCTTTTTCCCATAGTGCATCCTGGTGCCATGTGTTCCACAGGTAAGTAACGTACACATACGTTGGCCATCCACTTGACGTAAAAGAAAATGTGATTCATCATACCAGGCCACCTTCTTCCATGGTCCATTTCTGATGCTCACATGCCCACTCTTGCTGCTTTCGGCAGTGAACAGGGATCAGCTTGGGCACCCTGACTGGTCTGTAGTTATGCAGGCCCATACACAACAAACTGCGTTGCACTGTGAATTCTGACACCTTTTCATTAGAACCAGCACTAACTTCTTGAGCAATTTGAGCTACAGTAGCTCGTCTGTTGGATTGAATCACATGGGCCAGCCTTTGCTTCCCATGTACATCAATGAGCCTTGGCTGCCAAGACTGTGTCACTGGTTCACCACTGTTCCTTTCTTTGACCACTTTTGTTAGATACTGGCCACTGCAGATTGGGAACACCCGACAAGAGCTGCAGTTTTGGAGATGCTCTGACAGTCGTCTAGCCATCACTGAAAAGGACAGGAGGACTGAATTTGAAAACCGCTGCCTTATTGCTTTTATAAAATGGTTACCACACAATACAAATATTAAAGCCAAAGATATATATGTGACCCTGGACCACAAAACCAGTCATAAGGGTCATTTTTTTTAAATTGAGATTTATACATAATCTGAAAGCTAAATAAATAAGCTTTCCTTTGATGTAATGATTTGATAGGACAATATTTGGCCGAGATACAACTATTTGAAAATCTGGATTCTGAAGGTGCAGAAATCTAAATATTGAGAAAATCGCCTTTGTCCAAATTGTCCAATTTGTCCAAATTAAGTTCTTAGCAATGCATATTACTAATCAAAAAATAGGTTTTGATATATTTGACGTAGGAAATTTACAATATATCTTCAAGGAACATGATTTACTTAATATCCTAATGATTTTTGGCATAAAAGAAAAATCGATAATTTTGACCCATACAATGTGTTGTTGGCTATTGCTAGAAATATACCCATGGTACTTACGACTGGTTTTGTGGTCCATGGTTACACATTAATACGTTATTTTTTAAAAGTAAAATAATTAAGTGCTATCTGTCCAGAAGAAAAAAATATTTGACAGTAAATGGTAACATAATGCTTTCTGTGATGGAACTCAAATAAAAACCCCATATCTTTTTTCCCCCAACTCTGCATGCCCGTATTCTGCAGGAAAGATTATATTTTTAACTGTGGAGAAAAAAAGACACAGAAAATGTCCTTTGTTTTTCACAGAAGAAAGACCATACAGGTTTGGAATGATACAGTGTTTTGGTGAACTATTCCTTTAAAGTTCCTGTGCACCAAATGGGACATTGAGAGTGTCCAAAAAATTTTTAGGAGCACTGTAGATAGACAAGTAAATTCTGGATATGTTTATTGTAATGATTGTGTCAAAAAAGTGTCCATCACTAGGAGGCATCACCTCTCTACAGAATGATAAAATGTCATAAAACACAGATTTCTTACTGTGTTCTCACTCAGAGCCGATCCTCCCTATATACAAAATACGCAAGCTGCGTAGAGCCCTCGAAACACCAGGGGGGCCCCCTTGCTTTTAAAGATTATTTATTTTCAGTTTTGTTTTTGAAGTGGGTCAGCGGTTATCAAAACAAAAATCAGTCAAATCATGTCTTGCTTGAGACTAAAAAACGAGTTGATTTTATTAATTCATTAATACCACATCCCCCTCTCCCCGCAGACACATTTTTGTGTAGTGCCCCTTGAAGTCCAGGCACTGTTCTCACTCCCCCTATATTCTGCAGTGCAGTTTCAAACAATTTAGTACTTTATGCTTTCAAACAAACATAGACTCCGTATTAGCTTATGTTTGCTCAGATGTGCACAGTCACAGAAATGTATGCAACTGACAGGAGTGGATTCATTATTTAGTATGTTTAAATTCACAAAAATGTCCCTGTAGCACCGCTCTCTTTCTCTTTTTTAATTTCCTCACTTTCACACAACACAAAAATGTGCTTTTCACAAAATCTGAAGACAGAATTTGTCCAGGCAGTAATAAAGTTATTTATTTAATAACGAATATGACCATTACAAACGTTACAAAAGGCTTGAGAGAGACAGATTTATTGCTAAATCAATTGATGTGGACTGTAAGCCAGTGATGGCTTAAAACCTCATAATGTGTGTCCACATGCACTCCTAAAAGTGGATGGGTTACATTCAGTTGGAATTCCAGGAAAATCCCAGAAATGAGTTGTTTTAGCCATTTATGGGGTTGACATTCTGGGTTATTCTTCCTTGGTTATTTTCATACAGTAATTTATATTCGAGTTTTAAGGATCATTTTGCTTATTGGTTTTGACTCATATCATGTTGGATCAAAAGACAAAATCAGCTGATGATTTGATGACAAGAAATACATAGACTGCATAATACACAGAAAACTTTAATTAATAAGTGGGAAAAGTCACTGGACACTTCTTTCAGTAATTTAATATTGACTAAAAAATTAAATAAGTATCAAAACAGCAACTTGATAACAGGGAAAAGAACGTAATTTATGTGTCATGGTTCATGGGTCTGTGTGCTCATTCCTGTGTGTGTTCGGTGTGCATTGTGTGTTTCGTGTGGTTGTCTGCTGTCTTGCAACCTTGCTTCCTAATCAGGTGCTCACACCTGCAGCCTGTTATGCTGCCTATATCTGGGTCACTCTTACACAAACCTTTGTCAGTTTGTTGTATTACTCACCCTGTTTTGTTCACTCCTTGACTGGTCGGACTTTAGTTTCCTCGTGGCTGGACTTCACTCTCATGGACTCTTGCTTCCACGAGCTCAGACTACACTCTTATGGGTTAATATTTCTTGAAACTGCTGCTTTTTCTAATATTCTGAGAATTTGTAATAAACTGTTTTCTTCACTTGCAATTGGATCTGAGTTTTTGCAACTCTAGGATGGGGAACCTGTCTATTCAGTAAATGTATTTTGGACTTGAGGTGGAGGGGATGAGGATTTCAGGATTGATGGACTGGGAAGGTTACGGGCCGGAGGAGAGGAGTTGGGTGCCTACAAGAGACATACTAGATCACTCTCTTATCGATGATTACAATCGCCAGGTAAATTCTCCTGGGACCGCCGAGAGGCGTTCTTAGGGGGAGGGGTACTGTCATGGTTTATGGGTCCGTGTGCTCATTCCTGTGTGTGTTGGGTGTGTGTGTTTTGTGTGTTTGTCTTCTACGTCTGGCAAACTCGCTTCCTATTCAGGTGTTCACACCTGCAGCCTATCAAGCTGCCTATATCTGGGTAGCTCTTACACGATCCTTTGTCAGTTCATTGTCTCGCTCACCCTGTCTTGTTTTCTCCTTGACTTCTAGTTTTTTTCTGTGATCGCATCCCAGTCCCGTTCGGACTGCACAGACTCTTGCTTCCATGAGCTTGGACTACACTCACATGGATTAATGTTTCTTGGAACTGCTGCTGTTTCTAATGTTCTGAGAATTTGTAATATACTGTTTTCTGCACACGCAATTGGATCTGAGTTTTTGATTTTGTGACATTACGATTGTACAGATTAATACAGAGTAATACATCATTTGAAACTGTAAAAGGTCTATTTTATTGGTGTACACTCGCAATATCAACAAAACATTGTGCTTTTGTAAAAGAAAACAAACAAGGTGCGCTTTCTGCTGTCTCCTACACCCTACTTGAACTTTCTGAAACGCGCCACAAAAAGAACGAAAACTCAGCAAATACTTGACGCAAGTAAGTCATATTAAAAAACAAATATTCACTGATAAAGTAATCTGTATGAAACCAACGTGAGGTCCAGTCTTTCCTGTCTGAGCTCATTATCTGAAATGTAATCAGTGGTTCTGTGTATCACCAGAGGTTGACACCAGTGACCCCCTTTTACACGTTTTAGTTTCTTCACTTGTTCCTCATCCCCTTCCTATCTGCGGGTTGCTAAGTCCCAGAGTCAGCGCAGCTGCACCTGACAGGCCTGAAGTTAATCTGTGGTTCTTTTAGATCCTAAGATGAGGAGGATGAGCTTGAACTCTTCGGGACACTTAAGTTTGCTCCAGGCTTCAGCCTTGTCTTTTCATTCACCAAAGACCTCCGGATTTCAGCTGGGTCTGTCTCTCAGCTCTTGTTTCTTCTTCACTTTCCACCTGGGAAGAAACCCTCAATCACCACCCTGTCAGTTCATCACTCTTCAAACCCAGAAGAACGTGACTGCAAGTCCAAACCATGAAACCATCAAGACTTTCAGCTGAGACTATATCCGGACATTCATCAATGACCCAAGCAATGCAAGTATCATACATTTAACTAAACGAAACAGAGGTTTAGTATAAGCTATAGACCCTGTTGTAAAATGGCGCTGATGGTTTCATTCAGGTGGTTAACTGACTCTTTTTCCATAGCTGCATTTTCTTGTTTCTCTTATGGCTTCATTCATCCAGTCTCAGTTGCCCTTGCCCTAAGTATGAGTGATTATATGTTTGTTTGTTTCCACTGCTTGTGGATATTGTCCCTTTTTTGATTCCGATTCAAGCAATATGCTCTAATGCTTTAGTACTGTAGAAAATATATTTTCTGTGGCCAAGAAAATGTCATTTCTTAAAGTTGATACGAAATTATAATAAATGTTCGCTGGAAGAACAGAGCAGATTTTTGATGGAAATTTAATTCTGCTACAGTTACTACTGGCAGCTGATATAAATATTTGTTATTAATCATAATTAATTGTAATTATTTATGTACATTTACCTTTTGAGCTCATTTGCTACATTTCTGCCTTAGCTCCATCTAAAAGATCAAAAACAAACAAAGCCTTCTCAGCCACAGAGACTGGACGCACACTGTCAGGAAATCAATTGACATTTTACCCGAAAACCGGAGGCATTTTCTTTCTTGTGGAACATAAACATAACGTTCAGAAGCAGAAGGACTAATAACTAGATGTGCATTAACCTCACTTCTAAGATTAGCAGTTTGTCCCTCACTGCTCTCACCATTAACAGGCCTCCTAAGTAATTCTTCCCGGAGTTGCTGATTATTTGCCTGTAGTTGTTGCACCAATTCAGCTAAAACTTTAAGTCGTTCCTCCTTAACACAATCTGCCCAAAAAAGAGAAAGAGAAAAAAAAGAGAGAGACAAAAACCAACAGACAAACAAACACCAACAAATGCAACAATCCAAAAGTCAACCAGCAAAGATATGATCACCAGATTCAGGCAGGATAGTGGAGTCCTCAGTCAATTGCAACCACTGTTACTGTTCCCAACCCAATAATACACACAACAAAACTCAGGCATCCTCAATACACCCTGACGACTACGCCAAATGTGTGACCTGAACAATAAAGATGGGTATTAATCAAGTCGGACAAATTGACTACACCGCCCCAATTTTTAAGGCAAGAGGGAACCCAAAAGATAATACACGCGGTTCAATTGAATGACCTGGACGCCAGAGTAAAAAGGTTATCACTTTATTAAAATAAAACCACAGAGATAGGCTACTTCTCCCCAGATATACTGTAGTACAGTTACAAAAACTATGGGTCTCAACCAATTAAGACAAATCAAAAAACCAAGAAAAACAAATAAATTAATGTATAAAAACAATAATTAACAATAAATAACTTCACATCAAAAATAATCACATATAACCACAATAACTAATATGGTACTCAAGCACAATCAACATTGAATAACCAGTTGGGTAACCCACACACAACACAAGACAAAAACAAAAAAACTAAAAAAAAAAACTGTCACAAATGTATCACAGCAACCCAAATTAAAATAAAAAAGCCTTCCAAGCAGAGAAGAACCAATAGATAAGTAAACAATCTACACAATAAGGGACCGTAAAAGTCACATAAATTTACAATAACAAAAAATTATACAAACATACATGAATAAGAAAAAAAGAAAATAGAAAAAAAATTAAAAATAAGGTGGACAACAAAAAAACAATTTCTCAGCAATAGTGGGAAGGAAACAGTGGCCGCTAAACACCGGGAAGAATGTCAATCCTCGCGATTTCTGCCAAGTGTTTTTTTTAAAAAAAAACTAAGCATTAACACGTTAGACTGCATTTATAAACACAATCAAGCCTAGAAAAAAAAACAGTCAACCACCCCTGTAAATGTCCTGGTACTCGTACTCGAGTTTTGTCTTAAGTAAACCTGAACAGTTGGGAGAAATACTGATGTGTCAAAATATTTGATCTGTGCGTCAGATCTTAAAGCGACAGCAGCGTAAACCTGCAGCCGCCGACCGCGTCATAAATATTAATCAAACAACAAATGAAAAAGAGAAAATCACTCACTTTTCTCTTGACTGAATCACTTATTAACTTTAATAAGAATCATATTTAATGTATACAGTGAAGATTTTGTGTTTTATTTTAGCATATATTACTTCAAGAAATGTCTGTAGTAGTCTGTTTTTGTAATAGCCTTTAGATAGACCTACCTAAAAATAAATAAATAAAAAATAAATAAATAAATATTTTATTTTAAAAAAGGTTCTATTTTAAAAGAAATATTATTTCATTTGTATTTTTGATTAATATATTTATTTATCCTGTTGTTTGTAAGTAATATGCCTACTTGGAGTGTTTACTTGTCTTCAGTTAAGCTTGAGAATGTTTTACTTACATTAGTTGATTAGTTTTTGCTGTATTAATTTTTTTTTTTTTTTTAATTGGTGGCAGTTTCTAGCTTCAAAGAAGAATAAAATAATCTAAAAATAAATAATCTAAAGTCTTTGCAGCAGTAGGTTTAATGGGTCCAAAACCACCTTGGGTGTGCATGATTTTCTAATAATTCAATGGCACATCATACATTTTTCTTTATATAATGTAATTTATTGTAATTAATGTAACTATAAATGCATTAAAAAATAAAACAGTTGTGAGTTTGCTGTGATTATGGAAAGTATATGTAGGGCTTTATACACAGTGTGTACCATTGTAAAGACTAGGTTTATCCCTCACGGCCTCATTTTTATCCAAGAAAAAAACGTTATATAAAACCCAAAACACACACAGCCACAATCAGAAATAAAAGAGATGCATTTTCTGCTCTTAAGGTCCCATTTACCAAGATACCTACTCCTTTACCCCGACTCTTGAATTTATACATTTACTATAATCAATGAATAAAATCAAGTAATTTATCACATTCTAAAACCTGTTTCACTCTGAAATATGTCACAAGACATCCATACAAGTCAGCCATAACTTCATAACAAAGTTGTCCTAAGACAAGAACAGGTAGGTTTTGATCCACTTCGAAGGTTGACTACTGTATATTGATTGATTGATTGATTTTTTTTGTTTGTTTTTGTGTTAAATCTTCTGCATTGTCCAGGTATAGATCCTATTTGGCCCTTTCTATGATTCAGTCTCTCTATCTTTGTACAGGCGGATATCCGTTCAAGAGAATACCTGCGCTGCCGTGACCTGGCTTCTGACATTAAATGAACAAATGGGGTGAGAGGAAAGAATGCTGTGATGCTTAAATGTATAAACACTGGCAATTTTTCATTTAAACAGTTATTCTTGAATCCAAGATTTTTTTTCTTGTACTATGGTGTCTGAAAACAAAAAGGGCCATGCTACTCAGCTTCATGTTCTACTGTCACCAGGATCTGATATAAATAAGACATTTAGAACAGCACACTTTCCCAAGTAGATCTATCAAGTGTATTTCAGGTACATTCTAAAATAATAATAATAATAATAATAATTTAAAAAAAAAAGTTTCAGAAGTTTTGTTAATACATTTTTCCCCTTGATATTTGTAATCACCTGGATTCTTCTTGGTTTTTCTGAATTTATTTATTCAATTCTTTCCTATTTTAATTGGATGGAACTTTTTACATTGTAAATTTCTACTGCAAATAAATAAAGATATAAATATCTTTAGTTGAGCTTTGTTTTTTTCCTCCTCCCATCTCTGTGCATATACCTAATTATGTTGTGTTTATATTAAAAGTGTCTGTCATTTTTTTATATTTTAGTTGCGTTTAGCAGAGTTTTAATCTGATGAACCACATCAGTTCCATAAAAAAGTTCTTTTAACTCTTGGGGCTTAGTTTGAAAAATTTTCAGTTTTTAGCTTGATGAATTTTGTAATGATCTGGAAAGAAATTTTATTACAAAACGTATATTTGTGCTTGGCAAGCATTGCACTTTTAACAGCATTTAAGGGCATAATGTCTGTCAAATGACACTACTGGTACAAGTAAATGAGGTGAATGAATTTACATAGGCTGAAACAAAAAGGAGGGGGAGGATATTTGCACTGATCCACATTCTCAAACAAACAAATAACACAGCCTCTGCCCTGTCTGGCCCTCTCATCTATTGCATCACTAAAGTGCTTTCATAATATAGGCCATGAAGGTATATGAATACACCCAGATTTTGTATGTATGTATGTTGTTTCGACCATTCCAGCCCTGCCTATGTCTATGTCTAAATTCATATAAAGCCTATGTCTAAATTCATAAAATTCTTGTTTAGCTTCTGCATAATGACTTTATGTAATTGTGGTATACTTAATGTAAACATGTATATCGAAGTTAAATTAAAATCTTTTTTAATTTTTTAAAAGAGTTTAAAATCGTTATTTATGTTCATACGGTGCATACATATTTACGCCAAGTTTGTTTTTTTTTTTAAAAATCCTGATATGTACATGGAAAATTGCATATGCATACGTCATGCCCCTTTTGTGGGTACGTAACATTTATATATGAGACCCCTGGACTGACATTAACACTGAGCTACAGGTACGGAGAAGAGAAAGAATGCCACAGAGGAGCGCAGACACGCAACATAAATTAAAAATAATAATCTGTTTGTATTAAATCATAGTCTATGAAAGGAATGAATAGCCTACTTAAAATAGATTTGACTTAAATAATTAGATTAACAAAATGAAAGAGTATGTACAGAAGAGTATTAGGGCCACGCAATAAAAAAATAAAACCATTTTAAAATTAAAGTCATTATAATACGAGATTAAACTCATTAAATTTCGAGAAAAAATTTTAGATTAAATTTTGAGATTAAACTCATTAAATCGCAAGAAAACAGTTGTTAATTTACGAGAAAAAGTCATTAAATTTTGAGATAAAATTCGTGATACAATGTTGAGAATAAACTTATTAAAATTACGAGAAAAAAAGTCGTTACATTTTGAGAAAAGTCGTTAAATTTCGAGAAAAAAAGTCGTAAAATTTTGAGAATAAACACTCGTGTCATGTTCATTTCATCTATTTGGAGAGAGTCAAGCAGTGTTTGCAGTGGCGTAGTTTGGAGATAAATGCACACAGATTTTTCTGAATTTTATAATAAAATTATACAATTATAAAATTTTACAATTATTAAATATTAAAATAATTATGATATTATTTTAATCGCCAGTCTGTTACTTATCAGTTTAGATAGTTTATTAATGCTTGGCAAGTCAGCAGAAGACACTAACCACTTTTATATTCCAGTCGCACTGATGGGGAAAGTTGTAACACTGCGTTACAATCTGCCCCGCTATATTAAATTATGCTATTCTATGACATTGGCCATGCAATTTTCACTATTTACTCTTATGGATTTTAAAAAGAAATCACAAGAAACGGGCAAATAAAGACCGATAATCGATGTTTAATTTTGAGAAATTATTATTTCAAGAAATGTAAAGCATTTTGGCTCGTTTCTGTGTCTCGTGTTCTATGAGAGCTGTGTTTGGAGGGAGGGGAGTGTTTTTTTTTTTTTGAATGTCTGAATGTATTTCATCTATTTGCGCACATTGTTTTGAACTATACTGTATAGCTGTGTTTTGCGATCAGGGCCATCGCACGCATGGTTGCGATATGTTCATTGTGAAACAAAAATTAGATTATGTTTTATTCTTAAAAAACACTATTATTTTATTTGAAAAACTTATCATTTTATTTTATTGACAAAATATTTTAGTTTTTTTGTGTATATTTTTGTCATTCACTCAGATAATATTTTAAGCTGTCATATGGTCATGTTACAACGTGCCCCTTACACGTTACAATGTACCCCACCTACGGGGCATGTTGTCACTTTTCACTTTGTTTCTTTGAGGTAAATAACGAAAAACATATACACTGTAATTATGAAACAAAGTGACATTTGTAGTAGACAAGTGTGAAAATAACGTGGTTAAAAAATTATACTCTGAACCCCACATGGATTTACACAAACTGAAAGATTCAAAAAGTGTTAGGTAGTGCCCCGCGCTCTTCTACGCCGTATACCTGATACCCACTGCTGCCTAATACATTATTATTAAACGGTAGTTAGGCAGTTGATTCCCACTTTTCCAATGTGATATGTGATGAGAAAAGGAAGAAAAGCGAGTTCTGCAAAAGTCAGGTTCGAACCCCAGTCGATCGCACCATGCGCCACATCTGTGTGTATTTCTCTCCAAACTGCAGACACCGCTTGACTCTTTCCGACCAGATGAAATGAACATGACACAAGTGTGTTTATTCTCGAAATTTAACTACTTTTTTCACAAAATTTAATAATTTTTTGTCCTAAATTAATGAGTTTATAGGAGAAGTCCACTTCCAGAACAACAATTCACAAATAATTTACTCACCCCCTTGTCATCCAAGATGTTCATGTCTTTCTGTCTTCAGTCGTCAAGAAATTATGGTTTTTGAGAAAAGTATTTCCGGATTTTTCTTCATATAATGGACTTGATTGGTGCCCCGATTTTGAACTTCCAAAATGTAGTTTAAATGCAGCTTCAAAGGGCTCTAAACAATCCCAGCCGAGGAAGAAGGGTTTTATCTAGTGAAACGATTGGTCAATTTTTTCGATAAATAAAAATTTGTATACTTTTTAAACACAAAAGCTTGTGTAGCACAGGCTCTGGGATGCGTGTTCACAACGTCGAAAGGTCACGTGAAACTACAGACCCAGTGTTTACAAAGCGAATGCACAAAGACTAAGAAAGTGCAAGTAAGTCAAATGCTGTTTACAAACAAAAAGGTACAATGATGTCTGACGATTCTGTTGTAAGAGAAAATAAGATTGAGTTTTTCGCCATACTCTACCTTTTTTAGCCGGAGTACACAGACGATAATCTTAGACGTGATTTGTAGTAGTAATGGGAAGTTCAGATCATTTTACCGACCCTGACCCTTGAGTTTCGTTAAGCAAAATGAACAAACCTTTTTTCGAGTCATTTCATTCATTTTAGCAAAATATAATTAAAATGTTACGTGTTACTTCCCTAACACATCTACTGCTAACACGTTGATTACACTACAAACAAGACAAAACTATAATGCTATAAGAAACAGAAAAGGTTAATTAATTGTTTACCTGGGTCTTTAGTCTATGATCAGTTCACCTCACCTCTTATCTGACAAGTTTTCGGGTTTGAGTCGTTCGTTCATAACGTGACAGCCCCATAAGCTCAACCAATGCAGTGTGAAAAAGAGTTGATTAGTTCATCTCTCAAGTCTTCGGGTTCGAGTTGTTCGTTCATCACGTGACAGCCCCATAAGATGAACGAACGACTCGAAAAATCTGAAGACTCAAAACAGGTGAACTAATTCCAGTACAGAACCTAATAGGATGTTGCGCATGCGTGACTGAACGAATCACTCCTCGAGACGATTAAAGATTCGTTCAAAATGAACCAATCATTCAAGAACGATCCATCACTAATTCGTAGCATCGTGAATGTGCATCCCAAAGCCTGTGCTACACAAGCTTTTGTGCTTAAAAAGTATAAAAATTTTTTTTTCGCAGATCGTTCCATTAGATAAGACCTTTCTTCCTGGGCTGGGATCGTTTAGAGCCCTTTGAAGCTGCATTTTAACTACATTTTGGAAGTTAAAAATCAGGGCACCAATTAAGTCCATTACATGAAGAAAAATCCTGAAATGCTTTCCTCAAAAACCATAATTTCTTTACGACTGCAGACAGAAAGACACATCATCTTGGATGACAACGGGGTGAGTAAATTACTTGTAAATTTTTGTTCTGGAAGTTTTATCTCGACATTTTCTTGAAATGTAACAACATTTTTTTCTTGAAATTTAACTACTTTTTTTCTCAAAATTTAATGACTTTTTTCTCGTAATTGAATGAGTTTAATCTCAACATTTAATCTAGACTTTTTTCTCAAAATTTGACGAGTTTAATCTCGTATTATAATGACTTTAATCTCAAGATGTTTTTTTTTTTTTTTTTTTTTTTTATTGCTCGGCTCTAATCCTTTTCCATAGTAATACAACATTTTGGACAAAAAAAAAATGCATTTTTATATACACACACACACACACGCAGAAATACGTATATAGATCACACACACACATAGGGGAGCGTGGGGCACAACCTAAAACTTTTTAAATTTCTCAGTTTGTGTAAATCCATATGGGCTTCAGAGGATAATTTTTTTATCCACGTTAATTTCACACTGGTCTTGTACAAATATGTCACTTTGTTTCATAATTATTGTGTATACGTTTTTCGTTATTTACCTATAATAAATCTAATTTTTGAGGTTCACAATGAACACATCGCAACCATGTGTGGGACGGCCCTGATAGCAAAACACAGCTATACAGTATAGTTCAAAACAGTGTGCGCAAATAGATGAAATACATTCAGACATTCAAAAAAAAATAACACTCCCCACCCTTCAAACACAGCTCTCATAGAACACGAGACACATAAACGAGCCAAAATGCTTTGCATTTCTTGAAATAATAATTTCTCAACATTAAACATCGATTGTCAGTCTTTATCCGCCTGTTTCTTGTGATTTCTTTTTAAAATCCATAAGAGTAAATAGTGAAAATTGCATGGCCAATATCATAGAATAGCATAGTTTAATATAGCAGGGCAGATTGTAACGCAGTGTTACAACTTTCCCCATCAGTGCGACTGGAATATAAAAGTGGTTAGTGTCTACTGCTGACTTGCCAAGCATTAATAAACTATCTAAACTGATAAGTAACAGATTGGCGATTAAAATAATAGCATAATTATTTTAATATTTTAATAATTATAAAATAATATTCATTTAAAATTTCTCATTTTAAATGAATACTAAAAACTGAGAAGAAAAATGTACTTCAGCCAGAAATTTACTTTTACTATGGTAAAATTAATATTCAGCGATATCATCAAAAGGCTTCTGAATTTTGACACATTTTTTTCTCTGTGTAGTGTTGCTATGGCAACTAGTAAATACCATAAATTTGGTTATGCTAACGTTTGTGGAAATATTTAAACCACGTGTGTTACAATTAACCCTGTGTTAAGTTTGTGCCCCGCGTACCCCCTATATATAGGTGCATCTCAATAAATTAGAATGTCGTGGAAAAGTTCATTTATTTCAGTAATTCAACTCAAATTATGAAACTTATATATTAAATAAATTCAGTGCACACAGACTGAAGTAGTTTAAGTCTTTGGTTCTTTTAATTGTAATGATTTTGGATCACATTTAACAAAAACTCGCCAATTCACTATCTCAACAAATTAGAATACTTAGGTAGGGGCTCCTTTTGCTTTAATTACTGCCTTAATTCAGTGTGGCATGGAGGTGATCAGTCTATGGCACTGCTGAGGTGGTATGGAAGCCCAGGTTTCTTTGACAGTGGCCTTCAGCTCATCTGCATTTTTTGGTCTCTTGTTTCTCATTTTCCTCTTGACAATAACCCATAGATTCAGATCTGGTGAGTTTGCTGGCCAGTCAAGCACACCAACACCATGGTCATTTAACCAACTTTTGGTGCTTTTGGCAGTGTGGGCGGGTGCCAAATCCTGCTGGAAAATTAAATCAGCATCTTTAAAAAGCTGGTCAGCAAAAGGAAGCATTAAGTGCTCTAAAATGTCTTGGTAAACGGGTGCAGTGACTTTGGTTTTCAAAAAACTTAACACTGGACTTTAAGCAACTTGGACTATGAGCTTCTCCACCCTTCCTCCAGACTCTAGGACCTTGGATTCCAAATGAAATACAAAACTTGCTCTCATCTGAAAAGAGGACTTTGGACCACTGGGCAACAGTCCATTTCTTCTTCTCCTTAGCCCAGGTAAGACGCCTCTGACGTTGTCTGTGGTTCAGGAGTGGCTTAACAAGAGGAATACGACAACTGTAGCCAAATTCCTGGACACGTCTGTGTGTGATGGCTCTTGATGTCTTGACCCCAGCCTCAGTCCAATCCTTGAATCGATTTTGCTTGACAAGGCTATCGAGGCTGCGGTTCTCTCGGTTGGTTGTGCATCTTTTTCTTCCACACTTTTTCCTTCCACTCAACATGTTAACATGCTTGGATACAGCACTCTGTGAACAGCCAGCTTCTTTGGCAGTGAATGTTTGTCCTTAATAAAGGGTAAAAGAAAAAGGCGGCTGACAGGACATACATAAGAATTCCCTTTGATTTCTAATTCAGCAACTCTAACACAGCCGTTCTTGCCCAAGAAGTCTTTAGTATTTTACCAATGGGCCATAAAGCAAGGGGGAGTCAAGGGTCTAAGACCATAACTACATCAGCATTCTCCAAGTTACGTTGATCTTGCTGCCACTTGCAAACTTGTAAATTGTAAACTCTGCAAATAATTCCTAATAAAACTGGTCCAAAATTGATCTGCCAAAACCTGGCTATGTCTCTATCTTTAAAGTTAAAGTATTAGAATCTGCATAGATAACTTGAGGTAACGAAGCATCTCACCGCCCCATAAGGAGCAAATTAGGAGTAACAGGATCCAAATCATCAGCCCTAGAAGAGACATATCCTAAAGGTTTGGAATTCAGTATTTCTTAAACCTCCATCAATACAGTTGTTAGGACCTCCTCTGTAACAACTTGACTTTGTAAGATGGATCGAAGCACAGACTTGATAGATCAATTTTCCCTCTCCCATGTTCCTCCAAAATGTGGAACATGAGGATTGTAGGTGAATTTGATTTGATGATTCCACTACTTTTTCGAAGACTGGACTTAATTGGTCAAAGGAACACTTCAGGGAATGTCTGTATTCTGTATTAATATTTCTGACCATTTCAAAGTTTAGGGAAACCATTTTCAAACACCAGTGACACCTTTCCAGCAGCTTTTTTTTTCAGTTTTTTTTTTTTTTTTTTTTTATTTCAGTTTAACACAATCAATGACAAAAAGACTTTTAAAAAAAGAAAATAAAACTCTTAAAAAAAAAGTTGGGGAAAAAGGACAAAAGCATTACAACCTTTAAAAAACAACATCACTTTCAGAAGTCTGATGTCATTATAACAAGTGATCCAGCAAGTATTCAGAAACAGGCTTGCATCAGTCTACCGCCTCTTTTGCTTTGGGTTCTCTGAAATCTGAAAAAGAAAGCATGATGTTTTTTAAGAGCAAGTCAATTCAGCTGTCATACATAGTCATATTCAGGAATGTTAATATGCTTGTTAATAACACAATATGATTTACTTTTTTAAATTGCTCAACAAAAAATAATCAAACTGTATTTATAATACTGTTGATTTTTTTCTATTTATTTAACATCATTTATCGCTTCAATATCAAATGGAAGCACTATGTGAAGGTGTCCAATCGTTCCACCCATGTTTATCTCCAACCCTCTAATTAAACACACCTGAATCAGATAATCAAAATCATTAGAGATCAATAAGATCAATAAACACCTCTGAACTATTTGCTTGTTAAGTCTGATGTCAAGAGTCACCTCTTCCGTGACTTCCGTCCAAACACTCTATTAGATGACATGAGAAAACAACAAACAGTACTAATTATACATTCACAATGTGATTGTCACGCTGGCACAGAGGGGAGAGATAACGTTTCAACAGTTTATTTACACAGCTGTTTTTAATTAACTGATTTATAATTCACAGCTGTTCCAGAATACACAGGTGAGTACACAGTCAGCGGTTAGAACATTCCACAAGAACAGGTCAGTCACTTCCCTTAATGTGTTTGTTGTCCTTCCTTCACAGATTCGTAACAGCCAGAGTCCTCCAGGAAGTCCACGTGAAGCAAATCCACAGACAGAGAAGCGTACATCCACATGTAACGTGAAAAGCTATGATACCAGCCGGTGATTGAAGCAAACAGGTAAGTTTTTATACTGTGGCGGTGATAGGGTGCACAGGTGTACGTGATTAGTATTCAGGTGAGAGTTCACGCGGGCTCTGGCTTAGGGATCGTGTGGATGACGTGACACTACCCCCCCCCCCTCCATGGGTGCCTCCTGGTACCCCAGATTGTCTTCTTGGGCGGCCTCGTCCTCTGGGTGCTGGGTAGTTCAGGGTGTCGTTGGTGGAATTCGGCGAGGAGAGCAGGATCCAGGATGTCATCTCTGTCCACCCACGATCTCTCCTCTGGTCCGTAGCCTTCCCAGTCAATCAGGTACTGGAGCCGGCCACCCCGGCATCGGGAGTGGAGAATTTCCTGGATTCGGTAGATCTGATCTCCGATGATCTCTGGTTGAGGTGGAGGGGGAAGCAGTTCAGGTTCTGTAGGAGGAGGGAGAACGGGATCAATGTAAGGCTTTAACAATGACACATGAAATGACGAGGAGATCCGGTACTGTGGGGGTAGGTTTAGACGATATGTTACTGCGTTGATTTGTGAATGGATGGTAAAGGGACCTATGTAGCGGGGACTCAGCTTTTTACTGGGCAGGTGGAGGTGTATGTCGCGTGTGGATAGCCATACCTTATCTCCTGGATGGTAAGTAGGAGTGGGTAACCTGCGAACATTGGCGTTCTCCGTGTGCCTCCGCACTGCCCACTGGAGATGGACATGAGCTGAGTCCCATACCCTCTCGCTCTCCCGGAACCAGTGATCTACCGCGGGGACTTCTGAAGCTTCACCAAACCAGGGGAAGAGAGGTGGCTGATAACCTAGAACACATTGAAAGGGGGTTAGACCTGTGGATTCTTGTCGGAGCGAGTTCTGGGCGTATTCGGCCCACGGCAGATACTGGTTCCAGGTGTTCTGATGTTGGGAACAATAAGTACGGAGGTAGCGGGAGATTTCCTGGATCTTCCACTCAGTCTGGCCATTGGTTTGGGGGTGGTACCCCGAGGAGAGACTAACCGTGACACCTAGCAGTTGGAAGAAGGCCCGCCAGACCCTGGAAATGAACTGGGGTCGACGATCAGAGACGATGTCCTCAGGTAAGCCAAAGTTTCTAAACACATTCTGGAACAAGGCCTCTGTGGTCTCAAAAGCTGTGGGAAGACCCATGAGGGGAATTAGTTTGCAAGCTTTGGAAAATCGATCAACAACTACTAGAATAGTGGTGTACCCATTTGACGGCGGTAGATCCGTGGCGAAGTCTAGTCTGATGTGGGTCCAGGGCCGGCGGGGAATTGGGAGTGGTTGGAGTTTACCCTCAGGTAATCGTCGTGGAGTTGTGGTAACGGCGCAGACTGAGCATCCCTTAACATACCGCGCTACCTCCTTAGCCATGTTGGGCCACCAGTAGAGTTGACGTAGGAGCGAGAGGGTCCGCCTACTGCCAGGATGTCCAGAGCCCAGAGACGTGTGAGCACTGTCCAGCAGGGGGAGTCGGAGACTTGTTGGTACATATGTGTGCCCTGCCGGACCTCCCGGCGGAACGGCCTCCTCGAGGGTGGCGTGACGGATCTGGTCATCCAGTTGCCATACGATGGGTGCCAGGAAGACGGATGGTGGCAGTATCGGCTCGGGGCTTTCATCGACAGGATCTGAGGAATGCATTCTTGACAATGCATCAGCCCTGATGTTCTTATGGCCGGGCTGATACGTTACATGGAAACGGAAACGTGTGAAGAGCATAGACCAGCCGGCTTGTCAGGCATTGAGTCGTTTAGCATTCTGTAGGTACTGAAGGTTCTTATGGTCAGTAATCACCTGAAATGGATGCTTAGCTCCTTCCAGCCAATGACGCCACTCCTCGAGGGCCTGCTTGATGGCGAGCAGTTCTCGGTCTCCGATCCCGTAGTTCTGCTTCGCCGGGGTAAGCTTCCTGGAGTAGTATGCACATGGGTGGAGAGCTAGGGGTTCACCAGACCATTGTGAGAGTACAGCTCCTACTCCCGTGTCAGCCGCGTCCACCTCGACCACAAAGGGTTTGTTGGGGTCAGGATGTTGAAGCACTGGGGCGGAAGTAAAGGCCTGCTTGAGGCTCTGGAAGGCTTCTCAGGCATTAGAGTTCCACTGGAGAGTCTTCTTCGTACCTTTTAAAAGGGCAATGAGAAGGGTCGCAAGTAAACTAAAATTCTTAATAAACCTGCGGTAGAAATTAGCAAAACCTAGGAAACGTTGGAGTTCTTCGATGGTTTGTGGTTCTTTCCATTGGGATACCGTGGAGACCTTATTCTGTTCCATGCGAACACCATCTCCAGAGATCACATAACCCAGAAATGATGCTGAGGACTGATGAAACTCACATTTTTCTAACTTTAGGAATAGCTGGTGTTCCACTCATCCCCCTCACGAATACGAATGAGATTGTAGGCACTGCGCAAATCTAGCTTCGTGAACACTTGGGCTTCTCAGAGTTCTTCTAGAGCTGCTAAGGGTAGCGGGTAGGCAAACTTGACAGTGGACTCGTTGAGAACTCGGTAATCTATGTATGGTCTCAAACCTCCATCCTTCTTAGCCACAAAGAAGAAACTGGACGCGGCGGGAAAGGTAGAAGGTCGGATGAACCCCTGTTTGAGTGTCTCTTTGATGGCAGTCCTCCATGGCCTCTCTTTCCGGGATGGACAGCGGCTAGACCTTCCCTTGCGGTAGTTGCGCACCTGGCAGTAGGTCGATGTGTTGTGGTTCCCCCTCTTCCCCGTCTAAGAATTACTCTTGAGTCTTGGGTTTTGATGCCTAAAAAGATAGACTATATACCTTAGGGTCCCTAAGGTAAACACTATCATGGGAAACAGATGGTTTTCCTTAACGTGGCCTCTTAGTGGGCCCCTAAAATAATATGAGACATAGCTCTGCTAGTGGG